>NW_006922107.1:1285589-1287228 GCF_000298275.1 Orycteropus afer afer | reverse complement strand
CTAAGCGTACCATCTAACCTTTCAGGATGCTGTTGTCAATTTGATCCTACATACATAATTCTATGAAAAGGCACAATGCTGAATTGCTGACATACCTTATGATTTTAACTACTATTGTTTTGTTCAAAGGTGACTTCAGAGGATAGTTTTGGTTTGAAGCTTAAGGTTTAAAGATTATCTCAGGGCAATAGTTTCAGGAGTTAAACCAACCTTAATGTAATGGCTCCAGAAAGTCTGGATTTCCTTGAGAATCTGAAATTCTGTTCCATATTTCCCACATCTGATCAGTTTTCTTCTATTGACCCTTTGATGAAAATATTCAGTAATGGTAATGAGGTAATCCAGTTCCTCTGGTCTAATGGCATAAAAGGCAGTTGTTTATAGTGGCAACAAGATATGTACTGCATATCCTGTTATGATTCTTAACTCTCTTTCATCCTCTGCTACTTCAGGGGAATGGAGATCTATTGTAGTAACTATACTTCCTATTTTTAAAAATCATCTTTATTGTGGTATAAGGAGCTCTGCTGGTCCAGTGCCTAAAGCGTTTGACTGCTAACCTGAAAGCTGGTGGTTCAAAACCACAAGCTGCTCCATGGAAAAAAGATGAGACAATCTACTTCTGTAAACATTTACCACCTTAGAAACCCAATGGAATTGCTATGAGTTGGAATTGACTCAATGGCAGAGGGTTTGGTTTTAGGTTTTATCATAGTATAATTACACAGAATAAAATCCATTCACTGTAAAAATACAGTTTGATGTGTTTTGAAAAGCATGCATAAATGTGTGACTACCATCCACAATAAAAATATAGAATACTTACACAGTTTCCTACTGGCCCTTTGCATTAAATTAACAACTGAACCCAGCATTTAGCATGCACTGATCTGATTTCTGTCCTATTGTTTTACTTTTTTCAGAATGTTATATGGAAGAAATAATGGACTATGTAGCATTTTGGTTATGCCTTATTTCATGCCACATAATGCTTTTCATGTTTATCAAGGTCAGTGCTTATATCAATAACTTGTTTCTTTTCATTACTGAATATAATTCTGTTTTATGGATAAATTTAAATATCCATCATCAATTGATGGACATTGGTTTTATCAAATTTTTGGCTATTATAAATAATATTATTATGAACTTTGTAATATAAACCTTTGTTGTGAACATATGTCTTCATTTATTTTGGGTAAATACCGGGTGAAGAATGGATGAATCACATTATATGTATATTTTACATTATAAGTAACTACAAAACTGTCGAAGTGCTAATACCATTTTACATTTCATCAGTAATACGTGATGGTTCCTCATCAATGTCATTTCTTTTCATTTCAGTCCTTCTAATAGATTTGTGGTGGTGCATGTTGTTAAGTGTCATCAAGTCTGTGCCGACTCATAATGACCACATGTAAAACAGAATGAAACACTGCCAGGTCATGCACCATCCTCACAATCATTGCTGTGCTTGAGCTCATCATGGCAGCCACAGACTCAATCCATCTTATTAAGGGTCTTCTCCTTTTTTTGCTGACTCTCCACTTTACGAAGCATGATATCCTTTTCCAGGGACTGGTCTCTTCTGACAACAAGACCAAAGTATGTGAGATAAAGGCTGGTCATTTGCATT
>NW_006922107.1:1276955-1285149 GCF_000298275.1 Orycteropus afer afer | reverse complement strand
GATTGACTTATTTCACTCAGCATAATGTCTCCAAGTTCATCCACATTATGTGGTGTTTTGCAGATTCTACATTATTCTTTAGTGTTGCATAGTATTGCATTGTGTGTATGTACCACAGTTTGGGTGTCCATTCTTCTTTTGATGGGCACCTAGGTTGTTGCCATCATTTTGTTATTGTAGATAGTGCAGAAATGAACATGGGTGTGCATATATCTATTCTTGTCACTTCTTTAGGATATATACCTAGTAATGGGATTTCTGGGTCAAATAGTATTTCTAATTCCAGGTTTTTAAGGAATCTCCATACTGGTTTCCAGAGCTGTTGTATCATTTGACAGTCCCACCAGCAGTGTATGAGACTCTCAATCTGTCCACATCTTTGCCAGCATTTGTTATTTTCTGTCTTGTTGAACTTTTCCATTAGTGCTGGGGTGAGATAGTTTCTCATTGTTATTTTGATTTGCTATCTCTGATGGCTAATGATCATGAGCATTTCTTCATGTATTTTTTGGCCGCCTGAATATCCTCTTTGGTGAAGTGTCTATTCCTGTCTTCTGCTCATTTTTTAATTGGATTGTTTGTCTTTTTGTTGTTGAGGTGTTGGAGTTTTCTATAAATTTTAGATATAAATCCCTTGTCAGATATGTAATTATTGACAAGTATGGATTTGTTGCTGTCATTTTGTCACGTGCTTTTTTGTGGTGTTCCTGATTTCTTTGCTCTATATAATTTTCTGTGCAGAGCTCATTTTGTTTATGAATTGTGTTATCATTTCCTTTGTTGTATTGTTTTAGTATTTGCTTGTCCTCTTTTCTATTTTGATGTGAAGGTTTATCATTTTTCTCTGAGGTTACCTTGTGATTTATAATTGTCTTCCCAAGTTTAGAACAGTCTATTCTATCTTTTGGTTATCTTGACTTCCTTACCATTTAGAAGTTCTGTAACTACACAGTTTTTTCCTGCTTTTTGGCTTGTAGTTATCCTTATTTGCCAATTGATGTCCCTGGTTTCCTCTTTACAGTCTTGTAGGCTTATTTACTTTGGGAACTGCCATAACTGGGTTGTCTTCTGGGTTATGTCATCACATGTGTTAATGGTCAGTTGTTGTTTGCTGTTGTTGGTTCTCTGTCCAAACATCTCTCTTTAGCATCTCTTGAAATTTTGGCCTGGTTTTAACAAATTCCTTTAATTTCTGCTTATCCAGAAGTGTCCTAATTTCACCATCATATCTAAGAGACAATTTTGCTGGGTATATAATTCTTGGTTGGAAATTTTTCTCTTTCAGTGTTTTATATATACCATCCAATTGTCTTCTCGCCTGCATTGTTTCTGATGAGAAATCTGAGCTTAGTCTTATTGGTTGGCCTTTGTAGTCTTCTTCACTTTCAGCAAACAAGTTTTTCTCATCTGCGTATCACAGGTTGTTAATGAGTCTTCCTCCAATGCTGAGGTCATGTTTTTCATTGTATTTGTATAGTCCAGCTTCTCAGATTATTTGCTCTGCGTACAGATTGAATAAGTATGGTGACAAGATACAACCCTGGTATACACCCATCCTGATTTTAAACTATGCAGAATACCCTCATTTTGTTCAAACAACAGCCTCTTAGTCTATGTACTGGTTCCTTGTTAGCACATTTAAATGTTTTGGAATTCCCATTCTTTCCAATGCTATCCAAAATTTTGTTATGATCCACACAGTTGAACACCTATGTGTAGTCAATAAAACACAGGAAATTATCTTTCTTTTCTATTCATAAGGTTATCTTTGGCCAATTCTTTTAGAAGTGGATGGTCTCTTCCTTCTTCTGAGTCTGTCTTAGTCTGGAAGCTACGCTGAAACCTGTCCACCGTGGGTAACCCTGCTGGCATTTGAAACACCAGTGGCATAGCTTCCAGCCTCACAGCAACACTCAAGCCAACACAGTACAACAAACTGACAGACAAGTTTGTCTCTCTTAGTTGTTCCAAAATGCTCCACTCACTTCCTGGTCTCCCTTAGGTGTTCCAAACCTGCCCCGCTGGCTCACTTCCTTCCTGTTGTCCCTCAGCTGCTCCAAATCTGTCATGCTGGCTCGCTTTCTTCCTGGTGTCTCTCAGCCACTCCAAACCTGCTGTGCCAACTTTGCTTCCTGGTCTCCCTCAGCTGCCACAAACCCACCATATCAGTTCACTTCCTTCCTGGTCTCCTGCAGCCACTCCAAAGCCAATGCAATGAATTAGAAATGTCTAAGTAGAATTAGAAATGTCTAATGAAAACTGGATTCAGAAATGGACATAGAGCAAGGGATATAATGGCTGATAGCAGATGGATCTTGGCTCAAAGCAAAGAAAACCAGAAAGATGTTTACTTGTGTTTTATTGACTATGCAAATGCATTTGATTGTGTGGATCACAAAAAATTATGAATACCATTGAGAATAATGGGAATTTCAGAACACTTAATTATACTCATGAGGAAACTGTACATAGAAAAGGAGGCTGTTTTTCAGACAGAAAAAGGTGATAATGCAAGTTTTCAAATCAAGAAGGAAATGTGTCAGGGTTTATCCTTTCACCATACTTATTCAATCAGTATGATGAGCAAATAAACATGGAATTAGGATTGGAGGGAAACTCATTAACGACCTGCAAAATGATACAACTTTGCTTGCTGAAACTGAGGATGACTTGAAGCACTTACTGATGAAGATCAAAGACTAAACTCTTCAGTATGAATTACACCTCAACATAAAGAAAACAAAGATCCTCACAGCTGGACCAGTAAGCAAAATCACGATAAATGGAGAAAAGATTGAAGTTATCAAAGACTTCATATTACTAGGTTCCACAATTCACACCAATGGAAGCAACAATCAGTACATGAGACATTGTATTGCATTGGGCAAATCTATTTCAAAATACCTCTTTCAAGTGCTGAAGAGCAAAAGTGTCTCCTTAAAGGTGTGCCTAACCCAACCCATGATATTTTCAATTGCCTCTTAAACATGTGAGAGATAGACAATGAATAAGTAAGACCACAGAAGAGTTGATGCTTTTGAGTTGTGGTGTTGGTGAAGACTACTGAAAGTACCATGGACTGCTAAAAGAATCAACATATCTGTCCTGGAAGCAGTGCAGCCGGAATGCTCTTCGGAAGTGAGATGGCCAGACTTCATCTCACCTACTTTAGTCATGTTGTCAGAAAGGACCATTGTCTGGACAAGGATATCAGGCTTGGTAAAGTGGAGGGTCAATGAAAAAGAGGAAGGTCCTCAACAAGATGGATTGACACAGTGTCTGCAATGATGAGCTCAGGTATAGCAAGGATCATGAGGCTGGCAAAGGACCAGGCATTGTTTTGTTCTATTGTATATAAGATCGCTATGAGTTGGGATGATTCCATGGCACCTAAGAGTAACAACAAAAAAAATATCTTTCTGGTATTCTCTGCTTTCAGGAAGACCCATGTGATGTTAGCAACAATATCCTTCATTCCACATCCTCTTCTGAATCCAGACTGAATTTCTAGCACTTCCTTGTCTAGGAACTACTTCAACAGTTTTTGAACTATGTTCAGCAAAATTTTACTTGCCTAAGATATTAATGATATTGTTTGAGAATTTCCTCTTTTGTTGCATCACCTTTGTTTGGAATGGGCACAAATATGGATTTTTTTTTCCAGTTTCTCGGCCAGGCAGCTATCTTCCAAATTTCTTGGTATAAACAAGTAAACTCCTACAGCACTCCATCCATTTGTTGAAACATCTCAATGGATATTCTGGAGTCTTGTTATTTGCTAATTCCTTCAATGCAACTTGGACTTCTTCCATCAATATCATTGGTTATTGATCATATGCTATCTCCTGAAATAGTTCAATGTCAACCAATTCTTTTTGGTACAGTGAATGTGTATTCCTTCTTCCATCTTCTTTTGATGCTTCCTTCATTATGTTGCCCACACAATCCTTCAATACTGTAAGTCAAGATCTGAATTTTTCCTTCAGTTCTTTCATCTTAAGAATTGTTCAATGTTCTTTTGTTTTGATTTTCTAACTGCAGGTCTGCAATTTTCATTATGATGCTTTACTTTGTCTTCTTGATCTGCCTTTTGAAATTGTCTTTTTAGCTCTTTCACTTCACCATTTCTTCGATTCACTTTAGCTGCTCTCCATTGAGTAGCAGGTTTCAGAACCTCTTCTGACATCCTTTTTTTTTTTTCTCCCTTGCTTTTCTGTCTTTGAACGTCCTTAATATCATTCCACAACTCATTTGGCTGTTGATCATTAGTGTTCAATGCATTAAATCTATCCTTGACAGGATCCATAAATTCAGGTGAGATATACTCAAGGTCATATTTGGGGGGCATGGACTTGTTTAATTTTCTTCAGTTTCAACTTGAACTTGCATATGAGTGATTGATGGTCTGCAACTTTCTTTGCTTTTAATGCCATTGTCTGGTTTTGGTACTGGGCTAATTTTGACTTCATAAAATGAATTGGGATTTGATGCATCCACTTCTGTTATTCTGGAAGAGTTTGTATCGAATTGATATTATTTATTCCTTAAATAGTTTGTAGAGTTCACTAGTTAATATATCTGAGCTGAAGTTGTATTTGTGGGAAGGTTTTCATCTGTATGTTTAATTTCCTTAATATAAATATTGAACTATTAACATTATTTTTTTAAGGTTCATAGTTTATGTCGTTCAAAAAAATGGAAATACATATACACTGCAATTTACTGGAATAAAATTGTTATAATAGTTGGTTATTATCATTTTAATGTCTGTAGTATCTGTGGTGATGTCCCTTTTTGTTTGCTGATGTTGGTAAATACCTTTCTGTTTTCTTGGTTAGTCTGCCTAGAAGTTTACCAATTCAATATTTTCAACCACTTTTTTTTATTTCACTGATTGTCTTATTTGTCAATTTTCTTTTTAATTGATTTATCTGCTTATCTTTATTATATCTTTTTATTTAGTCACTTTGGGTTTAATGTCCATTTGTTTTCTACTCTAAAGGTCAAAACTTACATCACTTATTTTATATCACTCTTGCTTATACCATGAATATTTAATAATATAAATTCTCATTAAACACTATTTTTGTTGTAAACTAGAAAATTTGATATACTGTAGTTTCTCATTTTGTTTTAATTTCTTATAACTCATATGTTATTTATAATTATGTTGTTTAATATTCAAATGTTTGGAGCCATTCCAAACATAATATTATTTATTTCTTCTTTAATTCTATTGTGGTCAGAGAACATACTCCATTTTATAGGAAGCATTTTAAATTCATTAAGACTTGTTTTATGACCCAGAATATAGTCTCTTTTGGTTAATGTTCCATGTGAATGTGCAAAGAAAGTATAGTCTGCTGTTGTTGAGGAGAGCATTCTAATAAATGTGAATTTAGGTCAAGTTGATTGATAGTGTTCATGTCATGAAAATAGTTAATATTTTGCCTAATTATTTTATCAATACTGAGATAAGAGAGTTGAAATCTCTGACTATAATTGGGGATATGCATATTTCTTCACTAAGTTTTGTCAATTTTTATTTGTGGCTTTGTGTATTAGATTCATACACATTTTGGATTTTCTTGTCTCCATGAAAAACGAATTTCTTTATTCTTATGAAATGTTCATCTTTAACCCTGTTTGTATTTCTTGCCCTGCAGTCTACTTTGTCTAATATTAATATGGCTGCTCCAGGTTTTTTCAATTAGTGTTTTTATAATATATTTTTCTATTTTTTTGATTTTATTTATTCTTGTCATTATATTTAAAGTGCACTTTTTGTAGTTAGGTCTTGGATTTTAAATTCAATTTATAAATCTATACCTTTTAATTAGTATTTTTAAACTATTTATATTATTGTTGTGGTTGGGTTTATAGCTATCATCTTGTAAGTTATTTTCTATTTGTCTCTTCTGGTTTTTATTCTTTTTATTTTTGTTTTATAATATTCTTTTTCATAGCTTAAGATTTAAAAGAAAATTCCATTTTACCTCTCCTAGTAGCTGTACCTCTTTGCTTTAAAATTTAATGGTTGCTCTCATATTTACAATATACATCTTTATCTCATTTCATCCTGTCTTCAGTGATAGTTGTATTCTAGTGTCTAGCAGAGGATCTGACACATAGTAGGTGCTTAATAAATGTTTGTGTTAAACCTCATGTGGGCATGAGACTTTCTAAATCTATTATTTGTACATCTCTCCTCCTTATTCCCTAAATACACTTTCCACAACGATCCTTTCTTAATAAACTATAACCTCCCCCCTCACTGCCGTCAAGTTGGATCTGACTCATAGCAACTCCTCATTGGGTTTCTGAGGCTGTATCTCTACGAAAGTAGATTGCCCAACCTTCCTTCCAAGGAGTAGCTAGTGGGTTTGAACCACCAGCCTTCTGGTTAGCAGTCAAATGCCTTAGACACTATGCCACCAGAGCTCCCAATAAACTATAAAACTTTACAAATATATAACCTTGGGAAAGTTACTTAATTGAGTTTCATTTTTCTCACTCCAAAATGGAAAGATATGTGAAAATATCTGGGATATAGCAGGCACACAATTAATACCCGTTTCATTTTTTTTCAAAGCCCTGTGCCTGAGAGCCAAGGGTTATCTTTCCTCAAATTATCTAAATTATTTTAATATTTTTACATAGATGAAACTATAACTTAGGAGTGGTAAGCAATGGGGTTTTAGGGTGCAAATACATATTTTGACTTTGCTACCACCTCCTCATTTTTCTATTTCTTTGCACCAGCTAGAAACATCATCCATACCATAATTATTAAGCACATATATATATGTGCTGTTCTCTTTGTATCCACTATTTAATGTCAAAATAATTGCAAGCAGCAACATCAAAATTTGAGTCACATATTACCAATTAGAAATTATTTTTATTAATCTTAGGTGGCTGAGTACCATCTCTACTAATCTTTGCTGGGTAGGCTGTGTAGTCTTTTGATTTCAGCTGGTCTTCCTCATAGATATGTTATTGGCTGATTATTAGATGATTTATGATGGTCTAACCTAGGGAAACTGAAATTACCCTGTGTTTCTAATCCTCCAGAAAACTAATCTGGGCATGTTCTAATGGCAATACCAGAAGGCAAGAGCAAGCAAGCCTGGGAACACATGCACTTTTCAATCCCATGTTTGCATCATTTTTGCTGATATCTCATTAACCAAAGCAAGTGCAGAGTCAAAGAGGATACTACAACTTGATATGTAAATGGCATGGATATAGAGATGGATAAACATTGAGATTACTAATGCAATAAAACTCATAGAGTCAGTGTGGATACTGTTGTTGTTAAGTGCCATCGAGTCATCTCTGACTCATAGCGACCATATGTGCAGCAGAATGAAACACTGCCCAGGCTTGTGCCAGCCTCATGATCCTTGTACTACCTGAGTCCATCATTACAGCCACTGTGTCTATTCATCTCGTTCTTCATTGACCCTCCACTTTAGCAAGCATGATATCCTTCTCCAGGGAATGGTTTCCTCTGACAACATGTGGTGCTTAAGTTTGTGTATCAACTTGGCTGGGCCTGGTTGAGTGACTGAGCAGCTGGTGGTAGTTATTCCTCATGATGAGACTGGCAATCATCTCCATGGTGGGATCTACCACAAGCAGCTGAGTAGCTGCGTTAGGGATGTGGTCTGCTTCCTGTATATAAGCAGCAGCTTTGGAAATGGCCTCTAGCTTGTGGCACACTTGAACTCTGCATGTAGCCATGTCATTGTTCAGCAGTCTGCCATGCTCTGCCAACCTTGGAACTTTCAATTGACTTGAATTAATGGCCTTCCGTGTAGTTTGGTAACATCAGGACTGTGCCATTTTATTTGTCAACCTTGAGCTTGTTAACCTCAACAGCCAGTAGCTGCCTGAGTGAAGAGATGCCTCTAGCTTCAGTGGGCTGGGAGCAAGAGGCACAGCTGAAGCCCAAGGTTGAGGGGTTTTGACACAGCCCCAAGAGCCTGGCACTTGGACTTTTAGCCTCCTGAGCTGTAAGAGAATAAGCTGTTTGCTAAAGCCATCTCATTTGTGGCATTTTCTTGTCAGAACGGCACTAGGTAACCAGAATACAACATGACTAAAGTAGGTGAGACGAAGTTTGGCCATTCTTGCTTCCAAGGAGCATTCCGGCTGCACTTCATCCAGGACAGATTTGTTAGTCCTTTTA
>NW_006922107.1:1274287-1275180 GCF_000298275.1 Orycteropus afer afer | reverse complement strand
CTCTGGTTTTCAGTCACTGGTGTTCAATGCATCAAATCTATTCTTTAAATGGTCTCTAAATTCAGGAGGGATATTATCAAGGTCATATTTTAGCTCTCGTGGACTTGTATTAATTGTCTTCAACTTCAAGTTGAATTTTCATATGAGCAGTTGATGGTCTGTTCCACAATCAGATTTTGGCTTTGTTTTGACCAGAGATATTGAACTTCTCCATTGCCTTATGCCACAGATGTAGTCAATCTGATTCCTGTTTATTCTGTCTGATGGAGTCCATGTGTATAGTCATCACTTATGTTATTGAAAAAAGATATTTGCAGTGAATAAGTCATTGGTCTTGCAAAATTCTATCCAGCACTATTTCCATCTCCAAGGCCATATTTTCCAACTACCTGTAACTCTTCTTTGTTTCCAACTTTTGCCTTCCAGTCACCAGTGATAATCAACACATCTTGATTGCATGTTCTGTCAATTTCAGACTGCAGAAGTTGGTAGAAATCCTCAATTTCCTCATCTTTAGCTTTGGGATTTGGTGCATAAATTTGGATAATAGTAGTATTAACTGGTCTTCCTTGTAGGTATATGGTTATTATCCTATCACTGGCAGCATTGTACTTCAGAACAGATCGTGAACAACTCTTTGTGACAATGAATGCCACAATATTCCTCTTCAATTTGTCATTCCTGACAGAATAGATCATACTGATTCAAAATGACCAAAACCAGTCCATTTCAGCTCACTAATACCTAGGATAGCGATCTTTATGTGTTCCATTTCATTTTTGTTAACTTCCAATTTTCCTAGATTCATACTTTGCACTTTCCATGTTCCAATTATTAATGGATGGTTGCATCTGTTTCCACTCATTTTGAGTAGTGCCACATGAGCCAATGGA
>NW_006922107.1:1270785-1273012 GCF_000298275.1 Orycteropus afer afer | reverse complement strand
TTTTTTATGATTTTGAGTTTTGTTCCACATTGTTCTCCCACTCTTCCCAGGATCTCCTTAATAGATCTCCCTCTGAGTGGTTGACAGTGGTGTCCGGGCACCATCTAGTTCTTCTGGTCTCACAGACATATAGGCTGAGAATCACATGGTGATACATCATTCTTGTTCTCTGTGTGCAGGCTTATAGTGAAGGAGATAGATCTGGAGACAAATAAATGAAGTCAAACTTTAAAGATATTCAAATAAAAATCCACACATGGTACAGTGGTTGATACAAGGAAAAGGTGATAGATTATCTCCAAGAGGGAAGAAGGAAAAAAAACAGATATAAAGAAAACCATAGAGGAAATGATGTTTGATATGAGTTTCAAAAAGAAGCAGGTGTTCATGACATGAGCACGTCTTGTAGTACTTTAAACCAGCACAGAAGACTGTCTGGAATTCATTCACTAATCCAATAATTATCCACAGAACACTGATTAGAATAAATGTGAGAGAAAAGCCAAGGACCTGTCCACCTCTTAATTACTATGATTGCTGTTGAATAATGGTCTCAAATAATATTATAACATATATAGACTATTATTTTGACTAAAAGTGAATATGATTTTTATATTTACTTTTTAGGGATATGCTCAATCATCCCAGAAACATAGCTGTATTTATTATTTTGTTTATGAAACATTTTTTCTGTGTCCTTATGGAATTCTGTTATTCAAAATAAATAATATTATCATATGTGCTTATGCTATTTTTGTCCTGGTCTCAAATGCAAGAAGTACTAAAAATGTCAATTGGATTGATGGGAAATGAAAATAAAAAACTGTTTTTGGCTAGTTTTTAAAATGAAGAGAGTCAGATGACAATCAATTCTTTGAAATATTAATATTATGAAGTTTTAGATAATACTCGGCATGTGATGGTAAATAAATAAATAAATTTAGAAGATTATCACTCTTGAAAATATGTTTAAAGATGTAAAATTGTACCAATTCACATATACCAGTATTTATGAGCCCTTACTAATCCTTCAACTAATTTCATGTCACTCTTGACCAACATCAAAGTGCTGATATTTTTATGTAAACTACAAAAGTTAAAAGTACCTCCAAACAACTAAAAAGAAAAATCATTAGACTCACAACGTTGCAAATCAAAGTGGAACATACCATATTTTTATGCAAATGATGTTCAAACTCTATATATATTTGCCAAATGTACCCACTCACAAGTTACTGTAGAAAAATTAATAGCATAGCACACTCACAAAAATGCCTGGGGAGAGAAGGGTGAGCACCCTTGGCAAACAAATGTAGAATGTGCATTGTTTAAGCAAAAGTATGGTCAAACAAAACCAAATAAAACTCCCTGCCAGTATTTAGATTCTGACTCATAGTGACCTCCATTGGGTTTCCAAGGCTATAAATTCTTATGGAAGCATCACCCAAATCACAATAAAATTAAAAAAATAATTCTTATGAAAACAAACTGCCTCAACTTTCTTCCATGGAGTGGCTAGTGGGCTTGAACCACTGACCTTTTGGTTAGCAGAAAAATGCTTTAACCACTATGTCACCACAGTTCCTGGAAAAATTTGGTACTAATATGGAGTTGTTCAATAGTCAAGTCTATTCCTAGCCCTTGGAAAATAAGAGAGATTGTTGCTGGAGATTCCAAATTAGAGGACTATGTTCCAAAATAAAGGACTAGAAATTCTAGAAAGAAACATTAGAGGACTAACAACTAGTAGTAGAAATGAAGATTTATCTACTGTCTCATCCCCAGTGCCCTCATGTATATTTGTCGTCTATACAAAACATTCAGGAGCTCTGGCAGCATAGTGCCTAAGACACTTGACTGCTAACCAGAAGGCTGTCGATTCAAACCCACCAGCCACCCCTAGGAAAGAAGGTTGGGCAATTTACTTCTGTAGTGATACCACCTCGCAAACCCAAGGAGGGGTCGCTATGAGTCGGGTCTGACTCAATGGCATATAACAATAACAACATGCAAAACATTCAACACTTAATGCTAAATTCACTAAGGGTAAGGAATTGTAACCTCTACACATTTTTTCCTAGTTTTTCCCTGTCTTAAATGCAAAGAAATGGAAACAGTCATAGAAAAAGTAATTTTTAGAAAATGAAAAGAAAAATCCAAAATATCATGACCCTATCATATTTTCTTTTTTGCATACTCCTATTTTCTAATTCTTGTTCATATAAGT
>NW_006922107.1:1267367-1269020 GCF_000298275.1 Orycteropus afer afer | reverse complement strand
GAGGCCTTCAGGGAGATGGATTGATACAGTGGCTGCGATGATGGGCTCGAGTATAGCATGGATTGTGGGGCTGGTGCGGGATTGGGCAGTGTTTCCTTCTGCTGTGCATGGGTTCGCTATGAGTCGGAAACGACTCGACGACACTTAACAACAACAAACAACAATTATAAGTTTAACCACTCGCACAGTGTTCCATCATCTATTTTTTTAGGATAACATAATTTTATTCAATGTGAAAGTTTGCATAGTTGTCATATACCATTAGCCTATTGTTTTACATGTAGAAGGTTTCCAGTTTTTTCTTTCATATATGATACTGCAATGAACATGCTAATTTATATAGTTTATTGCATCCGATAAAATAACACTTTTATTTCTACAACAAATATTACTTGATCAAAAACCTTTCAAGCACTGAGTATTATTTTTAAGAAATTGTAGATAATATACATTATGCATAGGTTTTATTTCTATCCAAAGCCAAACCCCACTTCCATCTGGTTGATTCTAACTCATGGTGACCTCCATTCGGTTTCCAAGGCTGTACATCTTTAGTGAAGTAGATTGCTTCATTTTCCTCCCATGGAGTAGCTTGTGGGTTTTGAACAGCTGATCATCTGGTTTGCAGCCAAATGCCTTACCCCTTAGGCCACCAGAGAAGTGTTTGGTAGTAACACACAGTTAATAAATGCATATTTTATGTATAGGAGAAATCTCACATTATGAGGTAGAGAAATAGGATAACAGTGAAGGATACTATATTGATACTCTGAATAAAAATGCTTGGTGGCACAGTACCTAAGGCATTAGACTGCTAACCAGAAGCTTGACAGTTCAAACACAACAGCCACTCTTCAGAAGGAAGATGTGGCAATCTACTTCTGTAAAGATTTATTGCCTCAGAAACCCAATGAGGGTTGCTATGAGTTGGAATCGACTCAAGAGCTGTGAGTTTGATTTGGTTTTATATGAGCCAAAGTATTTCAAATAGAAATACCTTACGTTAACAAATACACAATACTGATGAATGAAGAAAGAGCATTAATAAAACAAATACAGATAATACAAGGATGAGATGAAAATTAAATCTGCAATATATTTAAAGTGCTTAGAACAGTGACTGGTACCTATCACTTGCAATATAATTATTTATTATGATGAAAATTGTTTGATAATGACGAAGAATTTGGTTTCATGTTTTAACTCAGTCAATTATCTGAACAATTCTATGAGGGAGATATTATTATTGTTTCCATCTGGTAGATGTGGAAAATATATGTGGTAGAACCTAAGCGTTGAATTCAGGAACCAAGTGTTTACCAATTGCACTGATCTACTTCCTGTTATAAAAAGTTATTGATTAAAGAGGCAAAAGGATGTCTCTGAAACACTATGGTGTGTTAAAAATTTGTGACAAAGTCACAAAAATTGGAAGTGGAGAAGAGATACCTTGGGGAGCTTACAGTGTGATGTCAATTCATCTCTAAGTAAACTGGATAGAGGAGGAGGCAGAAGATTAGAGTGTAAGGAGAAGGAAAGAAGTAATGAACAGAAATGGTAAGGATTTAGTCATGGATTCAATCTATTTTTCATTCAACAAATATTTGTTGAGTCCTTACTTTGTCCCCAGGTTAAGTGCTGCAGATGTAGCAG
>NW_006922107.1:1263436-1267076 GCF_000298275.1 Orycteropus afer afer | reverse complement strand
TTGAACGGCCAGCCTTCTGTTTAACAGTCAAGTGCCTTAGGCACTATGCTACCAGAGCTCCTTATACCCTAGTAATGGCTGAAAAATATTAAGTAAATAGATAGTATGTCAATGGTGGAAAATGTCAATGAAAATGACCAAAAAAAAAAAAAGTAGAGAAAGAGGGAAAAGGAAAAAAAAAGCAAAGTAAGGGGTTTAAAGAGTGATGATGGTAGTGGAAAAGGAGTTCTATTTTATATAGGGGAATCAGTCACAGCTGATCACTCTGATAAGATGATATTTTAGCAGACATGTGATAGAAGTGAAAGCATAAATCATACAGATATAGAGGATCTTGGGGAGAGGGTAATACATTCCAGGCAAAGAACAGCAAGCACAAAATTCCCAAGTCAGAAGCATGCTTAGCATGTACACTGAAGATAAATGAGAAGACTGACAGAACAAGAAAAGAGGAAACAGTAGGAAATGAACTTATAAAACTGGTGGTGAGTGTACTGCAGGTCAAGTACAGCCCTGTAGGCTATTGTCAGGACATTTTACTCTGACTGATTGTTGCTGTTGTTAGTTGTCATCGACTTGGCTCTGATTCATGGTGACTTTATATATAACAGAATGAAACGTTGCCCAGTCTTGTGACATCTTCATAATCACTGATATGTCTGAGTCTACTGTTGTGGCTAGTTATCCATAAGGTTCTTATTGGCTGATTTTCAAAAGTAAATTGCCAGGACTTTCTTCCTAGTTTGTCTTAATACAGAAGTTCTGCTGAAACCTGTCCAGCATGGGTGACCCTGCTGGTATTTGAAATGCAAGTGGCATAGTTTCCAGCAACATAGCAACACACAAACCACCACAGTAAGACAAACTGGCAGAAAGGTGGTAGATTGGAGGCCGTTGCCATGCTTTGAGCACAGAAATGTCATGAACTTGCTTGTATCTTGAAATCACTCAGGTTGCTGTGCAGAGAAGAGACATGGTGAGAGGGGCAAGCAAGGAAGTAGCAGCCAATTGCAATAACGCAGGCAACAGAACATGAACCTTTGATTCCGATAATGGTGGTAGAGATGGAGAGACAGAGAGATTTAGGATAGATTTTGGTGGTAAAATTTGCTGTGACTTATTGGTTGATTGGATGTGGGAGATGAAGGACTGTGAAAAGTAAAAAATGACTTTTGTTTTCAGGTTAAGCAAGTAAGTTGATGGTAGGAATATTTATAGAGATGGGCAAGAGTGGAGGAGAGCAAGTAGGGGTGTAGGACTCAAGAGTGTGGTTTTCTATCTATTAGGTTTAAGATACATATTAGACATCCAAGTGGTGGAGTTGTAGACTAGGCAGTTGAATAAGTCTGGAGTTCATGGATGACAGTAAAAGTTAGAAGTAATCAGAGATTAGGTGGCATTAAGAGTCAAGATATGAGATCATTTAGGAAGTGAGGGCAGAAGTAAAAAAAGATCCAAGAACTATAGTGAGCTCTGAGAAATCAAATGTTTAGAACAGTGCTAGGACTAGCAGACATGAATGTGAGAGACATGCACCCTGAGTGAAAAATTTAAGAAAGGATTTAAAAAAAAAACCTCAGAAATCAAGTTAGATAATATTTAATGCTATATTAAAAAAATAAAAATTAATGGAAAAATCCATGATGAATAAAATATCAAAAAATTTAATAAAGATAGGATTAATGTTGATTTTTTCCTATTGCCTCAGGCTCCCATATGGCTCTGCAGGGCAGAGATCTAAAAGATGAAGGAACAGGGTAACCACAGCTTTGATGTTGTCTTCAGTTGACTTGAGTTAAACTTTAGAGGAAGGATATCTATTTACAGAGGGTCATTTATGCTCTACTGAGTGACCTAAAATCTATTAAACCTAAGACTGCACTTAGAATCTTTAACTTTGTCATCTTGAGGCTTTAACAAGAGGATTGTAAGACTGATAAAATTTACCACATATCTTTTTAATTACATAGAAAAAATATAAATAGAATGAAGGGACAAATGAAAAATGGAGAAAAAAAAATGCCACTCTTGCAGCAAAAAAAAAAAAAAAGAGAGAGAGAGATTTTTTTTTAATTTAAAAAGATCTCTTATACCAGAAAATAGAATGTTAAAAAACTTAATTTTAAAAAAGGGGCAAAGAATGTACTCAGCTCATTTATAGACAAAGATATAGAAGAAACTTTAAAATGTATGCAAGCTCCTTCATAATTTAAGATATGAATATTCAGACAATACTATTTTAAACTACTTGATGATACTTAATGAAAGTTAATGAAAAATCCAGTATTGGTGACAGTTGGGGAAACAAAGCACTTTCCAGCATAGTTATTGAAAGGACAAATTGGTTAAATTCTCTGATGTTTAATGTGGTTATAACTATTGAAATAGTAAATTTGCATACTCTTTGATGTATAAATTTCACTTCTGTAGATTTACCTTCCATATGTATTAGTCAAAATATGCTAAGAAATATAGAGAATAATTTTCTTTGCACATATTGTTTATCTTAGCAAAATTAGAAGTTTCTAAGGTCACTATGGGAGCTCTGGTAGCATAGTGCCTAAGGCACTTGACTGTTAACCAGAAGGCTGGCGGTTCAAACTCACCAGCCACTCCTCAGAAGGAAGATGGGGCAATCTACTTCCATAGTGATACTGCCTTGGAAACCCAAGGAGGGGTCACTATGAGTCAGATACGACTGGACAGCACATAACAACAACAGCAACAAGGTCACTATAAATAGTGTTATGTTTATCTATCTATCTATATACCTATCTACCTATCTAGAGAGACAGAGAGAGAACAAGAACATGGAATAATATGTAATTATTTTAAACATGAGTTATATCTGTATATGCAGATGAGAAAAATGAAAAGGTACTGGGTAAAAAAACAAAGGTTATTACAGTTTGTAGAGTAAAATACCTGTTCCATGAATAAAAAAGAAATTATATGCATATAATTGTGTGATGTGTGATGTGTTTAATCTAGAAAGATGTACATGAAACAAGAGCATTATTTTTTGGAAATTAGGACTAGAAAAGAGGGAGTCTTTTAGCTTTTCATTATATCTATCTGCACTGTTTGAATTTAGTGTCAATGTGCATGTAATCCTTTTTGTTAATTTCTCAGGTAGTGGAATTATGGAATGCTTTCTATCCCATGATATAAATATGAATCTAATTCAAGTTCAAACATCTTTGTGGGTGACAAATTCCTTGGGATAGAGACTGAGTGCCACACCCAAGTTAAAAGGAGCTATGGTACATGAGCACCCTACAAGTTGGTGCATGAAGAAAATGAATTTCTAAAATAGCTATTTCCAAAATGATTTCTAAAACAATTATGTGCAATATAAAATTTTGTTTCACAATGAATTTACCTTGTTGTTGTTGTTGTTGTTATGTGCCGTCAAGTCACACTTGACTCATAAAGACCCCTCCTTGGGTTTCCGACGCAGTATCACTACAGAAGTAGATTGCCCTATCTTCCTTCCGAGGAGTGGCTGATGGGTTTGAACCACCAGCGTTCTGGTTAGCAGTCAAGTGCCTTAGGCACTATGCTACCAGAGCTTGTTGTTGTTGTTGTTGTTGTTATGTGCCGTCGAGTCAAACCCGACTCATAGCGACCCCTCCTTGGG
>NW_006922107.1:1255028-1263336 GCF_000298275.1 Orycteropus afer afer | reverse complement strand
GGGTTTGAACCGCCAGCCGTCTGGTTAGCAGGCAAATGTCTTAGCCACTATGCTTAGATTCATTCAAATAACCATGAGAAAATACATTGAATTATTTTCTTTGTAATATTTCAGTTTCTCAGAATCAAATCTTACCTGTGTACAATTTCAGTCTTCCTAGAAACATATATAAGCAGTCCTGGTGGTGTTGGTTAAGCATTCAACTAATAACCAAAAGTCCACTGTTGGAACCAACATGGTTCTCCACAGGAGAAAGATGTGGCAGTCAGCTTCCATAAAAATTACATTCTTGGGGACTCTATGTTGTTGTTGTTGTTATGGGGACTCTATAGAGCAATTCTATTCTGTCCTGTTGCTACAAGTAAGAATTGACATGGCTGCAATGGGTTTGGTTTTGGTTAGGAGGGACATATTGATTGCATAAAAAAAGATAACAAATAGAACATTTCTTCTCCTGTGAATAATTTTCTCTAAAGATAACACATTTGACCTATATAGCATAATTTTGTCAAAATATTTGCTTCTTGTGCTATTTAATATTTTTATGAAATTTTCTTTAAACATGATTTTAAAGTGTTTTCAACATTTTTGTCTAACTATCTCCATGCCTTTGGATGTCAGATTCTTCCTTGCAATGATGTACTAGTCTGGAAAAAAGTTGTAGAGTGCTTTGATTTATAGAAATGCACTTGACAATTAGATCCATTGAGTATAAACTTAGAAGTACTTTAGGACAAATAACATGGATACAATTTAGAAGCTGTGCAGTATTGGGTAAGTGTCTTAAACTCTCTGTGCCTTTTCTCTGTTGTAATATGAGTATAATAGTAGTCTAGATTTCATAGAGCTGTGGGTATTAAATGGTTTAGTCCATGCAAAGTTCTTGAAAAAGTCTGTAACATAACGTAGTCACTATATGTGGTAAGTAAGGGGCTCTGGTGGTAGTAGTGTGTAAGATATTTGAGTACTAACTAGAAGGTTAGAGGTTCAAACCCACCAGCCGCTCCATGAAAGGAAGACTGGGCAATCTACTTCTGTAAAGATTTGTTGTTGTTGTTGTTGTTGTTCTTATGTGCTGTCAAGTAGGACCTGACTCATAGCAACCCCTCAGAAACCCAAAGGGTCAGTGATTTTTTTTTTTTTTTAATACATGGTAGGTAAGGTTATGTGTCATCTTGGCTGGCCCTGGTTTTGAGTGTCTGGGCAGCTGGATGTAGTTATTCCCCATGATGAGACTGATAATCTACGCCAAGGTGTAAATCTACTTTGAGCAGCTGAGTACCTGCTTTCGGGATGTATCTGCTTCCAGTTTATAAGAAGACCCTTTGAGGAAGGCCTTGAGCTTTTTGGCATATCTGCATCATGCATTTGGCCAAGTCTTCATCTTCATGCCCTGCCATGTTGTCTGCCAATTTTGAGACTTGAACTAGTGGCCTACTGTGTTGGTTGATAATCTTTGCAGTATGCCATTTTATTTGTTGACCTTGGGTTTGTCAGCCTCAGCAGCCAGCAGCTGCTTAAGTTAAGAGACACCTACAGCCCCAGTGAGTCAGGAACAAGAGGCAGAACTGAAGCCCAAGGTCAAGGGGCCTTCATCCACCACCTAGAGCTGGCACTTTGAACTCAGACTTTTAGCCTCCTAAACTGTAAGAGAATAAATCTCTGTTTATCAATGTGATCCATTTGTGGTATTTTTCTGTTGGAGCAGCACTAGAGAACCAAAACACTGTATGTATTAATTACTATTGTTGTATTTTTGAAGGACATTATATATCCTTGGGGATAAGGGCAGAGCAACTTAGTAAAGAAGAGACAAATAAAAATCCAGTAAAAAATGCATATGAATAAATATCTAGGACTTTTGTTCATAAACTGCATATAAGTTACTCGATATTATTATATAAAGTAGTCAAAAACCTGAAGTACTGAAATTATGTGTGCAACTAAACTAAGTGTCAAGAGATAAAGAATGTAGCCCACTGTGTCACTGTGCCCAAAGCTATGTAGCTTTGGAAAAATCACATATCCTTACTTAGCATGCTTCTTCACCTATAAAATTAAAGGCAAGAGTCCCTAGATAGTGCAAATAATTAACTGAAAAGCTGGAGGCTTAAGGTCATTGAGAAGTGCCTTGGAAAAAAGCCTGGTGATCTACTGATAAATCATTCATTGAAAATCCCATGGAGTGTAGTTCTCCTCTGATACATTAGGGATCATCATGAGTCAGGATTGACTCTATGACAACCTTTTTCTCTTAAATGAAAGGCACATGGCAGCCTATAATTTGCCTTTAGAATTATCATAAATGCTCTACAATCATCTTAACTCTTAAGAAGTTGTTGACCAAATAGTAGATGAATGAAACTTTTTGATAGGAAAGGCTCTGGTAAAGTATTTAATTAACACCAAATGGATGTGTGTGTGTGTGTGTGTGTGTGTGTGTGTCGGGGCAGAGGATACAGTGGATCAACACTGAGGACACTTTCTATTAAAGTAATGCAATAACTTGCAAATGAAGGCTATCAAATAAGGGATCAAATAATCAAGAGGTGTGAAACTTCGATTCAGGTCAACACTCTCATTACTTTTAATGAAATCTTCACTTCAATCTTTCCTGTGCTGTTTTCCAAATTTGTAGATAAGCTTAGCACCTTTCTTATCATAGACATTCTGAAGGAAGCAAGCACAGCAAAAGAGCAGTTCATTGTTTTTACACTACATCCAATTTATGCAGAAAATTATTTGAAGACTATATCAATCTCCCTCACATATGAAAAATAGCTGTTTGGGTAACTAAAATAGTGAAAAAAATAGAATCATGTTATTAGGCAAACTGAGTTAACAAGGGTCTTGAAGATGCATTTTACTGGGGCAAACTCTCCATGTGTAGATGTTAAAAGATCTTGGTAGCAAATTAAAACAGTAAAAGAGATTTTAAAAGGAAGTGAAGCATCAACAGTAATGATATCTCCATTGATGGAAAGTCGGAGTATATTTTTCAAAAATTCCTATGCCCTCAATGAGTATAGTATTTTAGAACAGAACAAGAAATGCACACTCATTTAACTGATATGGTTTACAAGCCAATGAACTTGCTTTTGTATTCCTGATTCAAGGTCATTAGTTATAAACATAAAATCCTACACAGCAATCTCTCTAGACCAACAAGTGAGAATGAAGTTGATTTTTATAATATCTCTTTAATTATGACCCCATAATCAGGACCGCTAAATTGCACAATTCCAGAAGGGCACATTCATAGTGTATTGTGTTCTATATGAATTGAAACCCTTGCAGGGCCATACAACCTGAGCTGTGCAATGTGATGGCCCTTCCCATGAGTATTTAGGCATCTATTTAGCAGATGCTCGATGTAATGATAACAATGTCAAACATCTTGCTAATTATGTAATTTAGTATTACTATTTCTTCAGGATTAATCATCTTGCCAAGTCTCCCTAGAAGCCATTAAGAAAAAAACAGACAAGATATGATTCTATTAGTGAGCAATAATAATTTGAGAAATGTGTATTAAAAGTACCTTGAAAGAGTTAATATATAACAGCTATAATAACTTCTTACTCCCTTTTTACTGGTAGAATCAGTTTTACCAAGTTGTACAGTGGAAGAGATCCTGAAAGAATTTCAATTATACTTATTATCAAAACTTCACAAATGGGGAGTGAGGGCACTTAATCAGTAATTCTGGACCAAGCAACTGTATTCATTTATTACCACATTCCTGCCCGTTTTCACTCTATCATCAAACTGAGTCATGATGTGACAGATTGGTGAAGATAGACAAGGCCAGGTGAAAATGGACCTAGAGTGTATGTAACTGGGAACAAAATAAATTGCGTTTCTCACACCCACAGTGCTATAAATCATGATGGGAAGTCCTAAAGGGGTCTGCAAGTCAGTTTTTCCTTTATGTCTCTGGAAAGTTGGGAAGATGACGTATTTTCTCTCCAGTTCATTTACACTTTCCTATACTTTGGGAAAGTATACAAGTCCTTTCACAGGAGATATGAAGACATGACCTTGTACCCATTGTGTGGGTTTCACATTCCCAATATTCCATTAAGTCATTATAGGAGCAGCCTGGCCTCAGTTATGATCAATAATGAGTAAAGTTATCATCATCAATTACTACCACATTACGTAGTCCCCACTGCCTTTCCAGAGCTGAGTAGAAGTAGAGTTTGAGTTTGATCCCTCCACTTTGAGTTGGCTAGGATTCTCTGCTCACTGACACATATCCTGGACCCTTATTAAATAATAGTAACAGTGAAAACTCTTTCCCCTTGAATCCAGAAAGAAATAAATATGCATTTACATTGTTGATACAGGGCACCCCTGAGGCAACTTACAAGAATAGCAAAAGGACTCTAAAGTATCCAGCCTATGATCCCCTCTTCTGGAGTTTAGGACTTTGTATAATCCCTATTCCCTGAGTGTGGCTGAGATTTGTGACTTGCGACTTGCTTCTAACAAATAGAACATGACAAAAGTGATGTGTTGTTACTGATATGATTGTTTGTGTTAGCTGCCATTGAGTCAGCTCCCTACTCTTGGAGAGGTGCATTGGCTGAGAATCAAGCCTGAGTCTTCCACAATGAAAGTGAGACTTCTACCACTGAGTCACCACTTCTCCCTTCTGCTATGGTTAAGTTACATTACATGACTCTTTCCTAGCAGATTTTCAATCTGTCTCTTGCTGGCTTTGAAGAAACAAGTTGTCATGAAGTAAGTGCTCTTGTTGAAGAAGCCCATGTCTCAAGGAACTGTAGGTACCCTCTCAGTCTTGAGGGAAACCTCCAGCAAAAAAACAAAATCTTTAGTCCTGAAGTAGCAAGAATATAAATTTGGCCAACAACCTGAGGGAACTGGGAAACAGATCTGTCCCACATGAGACAGCATCCCCAGATGCCACTGGGCTCGCCACCTTGAGACACTATGAAACAGAGAAAGCAGCAAAAGTGAACCCAGTCTTCCAACCTACAGACACAGTGAGAAAATAAAAGTGTGTTATTTTAAGACTGTGATGATTTGATATACAGCAATAGATAGCTAATACACAAAAGCTTCTGAAAGATAATACACCAATGGTCTGTGATTAAGTTATGTGTTATTGTGGTCTCATCAGTAAGTCCTTCCAACTGAATAGTTTGAGATTGGTCTAACATGGGAGACTAGCTTGGCTAAGGCTTGCATTAGCAATTGGGTGGGCCTTCCATCAAAGATAAGAAGTTCCTTAGTAAACTAATCAGTGTTTTATGAAGGGTTGGAGGGTGCAGAAGTGTGCAGTACTTTGATTTGTCTGGTAGGTAATCTTTCTATTTTTTCCCTCCTTCCCATGGTGCCATCCCATGCACATATAGTTTTTAAATAATAATAATAATAAAATATTAAAAATATGATTCCAGCAACTCTGTATCAGCCCTCTGCTTTTGTCTCTATGATCCTTCTTCTGTCTTCACCCATCTCCAACCTTTTTCCTGAATTTCAAAGTTCTCCAAAACAGATAGATATTGAAATGGGTGTAGTCAGCATTTCAAATCACATGAAAGGGATAAAATGACTCATTTTTTTCTTGCTTCTGGTCATTTAACTGCTTCGATCTCTAACAATATTTTGCTATTTCATAACCAATATATCTGATCTATTTGAGGGGGTATTTAGTTTTCTAGATGTTACAGCAAGTTCCTGAAAAAGGGATGATGAGACTTCCATTGAGCACAAATCAGTGAGAAAAATTAAATATATGAAAGTGTTTGAAGACCCCTCAGGCTTACTGTTTCAACAATCTTATGACTAAAGGCAAGCATAAGAACACTGATCTGACAAGAGCCCCAGAAAAAGTGAACACTGAAGATTAAATCACATTGCTCATAGAAGAGTTAGCCAGCCTTTGAAACACAGGGAGAAAAGGCAAAGCTCGTTTAGTAACATTATATTACATAGCATAAGATTTATGTAAGTCTGTTCTTTTGAGGCCTTTGCAGTATATTGTGGGATTAATTAAAAAGGTTTCCCAAACATCTCTGAGATAGTACTGTGAAATAGTACCTCTGAGAATTAGACAATTCAAATACAGAGGAGGAACTTTGAAAAAAGAGACTAAATTAAATAAATTATTGAAAGTCTACATGGGATCTCAAAATCCCAATTCTGTCATTATTTCCAACCACCAAAAAGCAATTTCATTCCCTTACTGAAAGAAATAGATTAACAAAGACTTCCATTTTGAAATTTTATGAACCCAAAATGTGTCTTCTATAAACAGAGTTTCCATTGGAGAACAAAGATATTTTGTCAAACACATGAATAGGCACTACAAACATGATTATGTAGTATTCCAATTCTTATTTCTACTTCCCACAAAGGTGCAAACATACTCAGGGGATAGCTAAATACAAATTGATTTTTAAATGGGAAAAATACTTGGCTGGGTTTCCTAAACTGTATTCCTCAGACTCCAGTGTTTGTGAGATATTAAGGAGTATAATCTGAACAAAATAGCTCTGATGATAGTTTTTCCTTCAAAATTAGCTGTTTTAGTAAAACGATGTGGCCACATTGGAAAACAGTTCAGCAGTTGCTGAAAAAGTTAAACATTGAATTACCATATTATCCAGATCTTGTACTCAGAGGTAAGGGAATTAAAACATATTCACAAGTTGAATGCCCATTAACAAATGAATGGATAAGCAAAATGTAGTATACCCAGATGACGGAATATTATTGAGCACAAAGAAAGAAGGAAGGAAGAAGGGAATGGGTGGGTGCAAAGTGGAAATGACAAGAATGCTGTTGCAGTGTAGGGATTGCAGTAAATGTAAAAAGCCTGAAGTACTAATATTTGCTACGGTGGAGATGAATTGTGCTAAGTGAAAGAAGTCAGACACAAAAAGACAAATATTGTATGGCTCCATTTATATAAAATATACACTGCCCCATCCTGCACCATCCTTGCTATACTTGAGCCCATGGTAGCAGCCATTGTGACAATCCATCTAGTTGAGGGTCTTCCCTTTTTTCGCTGACCTTTCACTTTACCAAGAATGATATCCTTCTCCAGGGAATGATCCCTTCTGAAAACATGACCAAACTACATGAAATGAAGTCTGGCCATCCTGGCTTCCAAGGAACATTCCTGCTTCATCCAAAACAGACTTGTTTTTTTCTTCTGGAAGTCCATGGTATTTTCAGTATTCTTCGCAATCCCCACAATTCCAAGGCATCAACTCTTCTTTGGTCTTCCTTATTCATTGTCCAGATTTCACATGCATGTGAGGTGATGGAAAATACAGGTCAGGCACACCTGAATTTTCAAAGTGACATCTTTGCTCTTTAACATTTTGAGAAGGTCTTTTGCAGCAGATTTGCCCAGGGCAATATGATATCTGATTTCTTAATTGCTGCTTTCATTGGTGTTGATTGTGGATCAAAGTAAAATGAAATCTTTTGCAACTTCAATCTTTTCTCCATTTATTGTTATTCTGCTTATTGGTACAGTTGTGAGAATTTTTGTTTTCTTTATATTAAGATGTAACCAACACTGCAGACTACACTCTTTAATCTTCATCAATAAGGGTTTCAAGTCATCTTCATTTTCAGCAAGCAAGGTTGTGTCATCTGTGTATCACTGGTTGTTAATGAGTCTTCCTCCAATCCTGATGGCACATTTTTCTTCATGTCCAGCTTCTTGGATTATTGGCTTATCATACAAATTGAATAAGTATGGGGATAAGATACAACCCTGATGCATGTCCTTCCTGATTGCAAACCATGCAGTATCTCCTGGCTCTGTATGAATGACAGCCTCTTGATGTATGTACTGGTTTCTCATGACAATGAAGTGTTCCACAATTGACATTTCTTGCAATGTTATCCATAATTTGTTGTGATCCACACAGCTGAATCCCTTTGCATAGTTAATACAACAACATAGGAGTGCCAGTAAGATGGCAGAATAAACAGACAAACTACATAGACCCTCCCAAACAAAGAAAAGGGGAACCAATTAACACAGATACAGAAGATAATCCTGGAGCCCTGAGCTTTGAAAGGAAGGATGTAAAAGTGCACTAAACACCAACTAGTAGAAGAACCTACATGAAAACACCAAAAAAGGAGACATAAGGTGCTGTGGTCTGGCAGCAATCCTGATGGCATGGACAGCTTGGACATTGTCAAGTGGTATTAGAACCTAAGAATTAACCTAAATAAAGGCCCTGCTAGCCAGGGGCTGCATGGAGGACTGCACTGGTAGCTGGTGAATAAAAAGGGAAGCAGCGAAGAGAGA
>NW_006922107.1:1252369-1253508 GCF_000298275.1 Orycteropus afer afer | reverse complement strand
CTTCTGCTGTTGGTGCATTTTGAATTATGCTTGGTAGTCTATTTATACCAAATATTAGGGGCCCACTCATTTTGAGTGCTTACAAGCAGCTTGACCATTTTGTATATTTGAAGTGGCAATATTCTCTCAGATTCCAAGGATCTAGGAATAGGCTCCACTTGCCAAAGACCGCAAGGACATTCCGGACACGAACAACTACAAAGGTGCGATGTTCCCCTTGTTACTCATATCCCACACCCTCTTGGTGAATGGAGGTGCAGCCATCCCTCACTCCTATCCACTTTCTGGGCTGGCGGGAATTTCATCAGGGTTGGTGTGCTCTGACAGAGGCTGGGTGCCCTGCCCATATTTTTTTTTCCTTTTAAATTTGTATATTTTTATCTGCTTTAAAGATATTATCATTGTTATTATTTGTCCTTTTTATTATTACTCTTTATTCTTCCATTCCCAAGTTCTAGTTTTCAGTTTTTTCTCTTTTCCCTGTTCCTGATTCCACCTTTTTTTTGTTCTTTCTCTTATTTCTCCCCATTCCTTGTATTTCTTGTTGCATTTTTCCTATTTTTTCTTCATTATTGTTCTATTCTAGCTCTTTGCTCTTGTTGCCCCCTCCCCAGACATTATTTTATTATTTTTTATTTTTCATTTTTTGGTGATTGTTCTTGTGTGTTTATGTGGTATGTTTTTGACTGCTTGCTTTTACTTTTTTGATGGTTTTTTGATCATTGTTTTTGCCTACCTGAGTGAGAGAGAGAAACCATACCAAACAGTGCAACCATGCATACAGCTCTTGCAGCTCCACTTACTGAGAGCCAACATTTCCTTCTCCACCAACTGGCCAATGATAAATGACCACCAAGAAGAGCCTCACCCACATTTAACTGCTCCTCACAAATATTTAGCAGAGATCTATATATAACAACATCACAATGTCTCGGAGACACAAGACCATCACAGTCCACACAAAGAAGCAAGATAAAGAAGAAGAAACAGGGAACAGGATACAGACCCAGAACACATCCCTGAGGAAGAAGCAGCACTGGAACTCCCTGATAGGGAATTCAAAAGAATTATACACAGGTATCTTCAAAGAACTGAGAGATCAAGAAAAACACTAACAAAATTAAGGAAAACACAGATAA
>NW_006922107.1:1244539-1252174 GCF_000298275.1 Orycteropus afer afer | reverse complement strand
GCCCCTAGTTGTCCTTTACATCTGGAATTGAATCCACTCCCATCGCTTCCAGCCAAACAAAAGACAGGCATGTGAGCTAAACATTTACATTAGGCAGATATACTCCTTGGGGAGATCAATCGTGGGAGAATAGAAGGTCTCTGTATGCACAGGGAGACAGCTCGGGGGCCATGAGTGCATGGGAAAGAAGGACAAAGGGAAGACTTAACTATGGCGAAGAAATAGGAAGGGAGCTGTTGCATTGTGGGAAATTGCAGTCAATGTCATGAGACAAACTGTATGTGAGCTGCTGTATGGAAAGTAAATTTGGTCTGTAAACTTTCACCCAAATCACAATAAAAATTTTAAAAGTAAGTAAGTAAAATAAAACAACATAGACATCTTTCTGGTGTTCTTTGCTTTCAGCTAAGATTCATGTGACATCAGCAATGATATCCCTCTCCACGTCCTCTTCTGAGTTCTGTTTGCAATATACTGCTGCAACTCTTTTTGAATTTTCTTCAGGAAGATTTCACTTGCATGTGATACTAATGATATTGTTCAGTAATTTCTATATTCTATTGGATCACCTTACTTTGAAATGGGCACAAATTTGGATCTTTTCCAGTCAGTTGGCCAGGTAGTTGTCTTCTGAATTTCTAGGCATAGACCAATAGGTGCCTCCAGCATGGCATCCATTTGTTGAAATGCATCAATGTGTATTCCATCAATTCCAGGAGGCTTGTTTCTCACCAATTCCTTCAATGCAGCTTCAACTTATTCCTTCAGTGCCATTTGTTCTTGATCATATGCTGCCTCCATAAATGGTTGAACATCAACCAGTTATTTTTGGTACATTGACTATGTTTATTCCTTCCATCTTCTTTTGATGCTTCCTGCATCATTCAGTATTTTGCTCACAGACTTCTCCAATATTGCAACTTGAGGCTTGAATTTTTCTTCATTTCTTTCAGCTTGAGAAAGGTCAAGCACGTTCTTCCTTTTTACTTTCCTAACTCTAGGTCTTTGCACATTTCATTATAATACTTTATCTTCTCGAACTGTTCTTTGAAATCTTCTGAACAGCTCTTTTGTTTGGTCATTTGTTTCATTTGCTGTAACTACTTTCCATTCAAGGGCAAGTTTCAGAGTCTCCTCTGACATCCATTTTGGTCTTTTCTTCCTTTCTTGTCTTTTTAATGACCTTTTGCTTTCTTCATGTATGATATTCTTGATGTCATCCCACAACTTGTCTGGTTTTTGGTCATTGGTGTTTAATGCATCAAGTCTGCTCACTCCCTCATATTTGGGTTCCTTATAATGGTAAGTGTATAAAAGTTCCCAGACATCTCCTAGGTTCTGAGATAATTTTATTGGGCACCTTATCATCAACAACATTTGGGAGCACCCTTACCCTATACTTCTTAACTCCTTTTCAAATGTCCAAAATCAATGGCTCCTTCTACCTTTGCCTCCTTGATCAGGACAACAGATTTCCTTCAGTGTAGGCCCAGAGGAAATCAGGTATTAATCTTGATGAGTTGTTGCTTTGCTTCCAACTTGGTGAATTGTTTCTATACACATTCAGAGAATGCAATCCTGGCCCAGATATCATCTATCTAACTACCAAGACAAATTCTGATTATGAACAGAGAAATTCTAACCACTACTTGAAAGATGTTTCACTGTTAATGTAAACTCCATGACTTCTGGATGAAAATAGGTATGAAGCGGTTGGGGGAGAGGTAAGTAGCATTTATGGAGATATTGGAAACAGTGAATTCAAATTGGGTAGCAATACTTACTGAAAAGGGTATTTGAACACGGAGGACATGAAATGCCAGTATGTCTGCCTACTTCTTCTGTTTATATTTCATTACAAAAGCTGTGGAAGCAGAGATGTCATTAAACAACATTATATAATGGAATACTTTGATCCCCACGTTCTCTGTGTGAGAATGTGTTTATACTGCATCTACTTTTCTTACCAATGGCAATAATGGAGGTTCCTTATGTCTTTTTTTTCAGTGGCAAGCTTATATTTTCCATTTGTTTGAGTTGAACAGTAACTATGAATTCTGATTAGTTCTTAGAGACAAGAGAATAGGGCATCTTGCCAAATGGAACTAAGAAGTTTTAAACAAAATATTTCTGTTTAATGTAGCAATGTATACTAGGTGGCATAAGAAAAGACCTTTGCAGATGACTATATTTATATTTCAGTGTGCTCAACTTTGAATGATATATTCAGTCTTTTAGGACAGTGGGTTGCTATTTATTATAGTATAGTAACAGAACACAATAAGAAATTTTCTGATTTAATGACTAACTTAGTTTCTAGAAATGTCTCATTTATCTTGAATAACTTTGTTTTGGAAAAAGAGCTTTTGTACAAGCTCTGGATAGCTACTGTGTATAGTCAGAGTAACTTCCTGTGGTTGTTTCTATCAATTCACTCCCCCCAAAAATAATTTCTAGCTACATTGTTGCTGTTAGGTCCATGGAGTCAGCTCTGTCTCATAGCCACCCGTGTACTACAGAATGAAACACTATCCAGTTCTGCACCATCATCACAATCTACTATACTTGAATCAATCCTTGCAGCCACTGTGTCTATACATCTTGTTGAGGACTTTCTCCTTTTTCTCTGACCCTCAACTTTACCAGGCATGATATTCTTCTCTAGGGAATGGTCACTTCTGACAACATGACCAAAGAAGGTGAGACAAAGTCTGGCCATTCTCACTTCCAAGGAGCATTCTGGCTGCACTTCTTCCAGGGTAGATTTGTAAGTTCTTCTGGAAGTCCATGGTACCTTCAGTATTCCTAACCAAAACCACAACTCAAAAATATCAACTCTTCTTTACAACAACAGTTTTAACATGCATTTGAGGTGATTGAAAATACCATGGCTTGGGTTAGGTGCACCTTAGTCTCCAAGGAGACACCTTTTCTCTCCATCACTTTAAAAAGGTCATTTGCATCAGATTTGCCAATTGCAATATGTCATCTGGTGTCTTGACTGCTGCTTCCATTGGTGTTGATTGTGAAACCAAGTAATATGAAATGTTTTACAACTTCAATCTTTTCTCCTTTTATAGTGATACTGCTTAATGGTCCAGTTGTGAGAATTTTCATTTTCTTTATGTTGAGTTGTAATCCATACTGCAAACTATAGTCTTTAATCTTCATCAGTAAGTGCTTCAAGTCATCTTCACTTGCAGCAACCAAAGCTGTGTTGTCTGCATATCTCAGGTTGTTAATGATTCTTCCTCCAATCCTGATGCCACACTCTTCTTCATATAATCAGCTTCTCAGATTTGCTCAGCATACAGATTGAATAAGTATAGTGAAAAGATACAACCCTGACACACTCCCTACCTGATTTTACACCATGCAGTATCCCCTTGTTCTGTTCAAACGACAGCCTCTTTTTCTATGTGCAGGTTCCTCATGAGCACAATTAAGTGTTCTGGAATTCCCATTCTTCTCAACATTATCCATAACTTGTTATGTTCCACACAAATGCTTTTATATAGTTATTAAAACTCAAGTAAACATCTTTCTGATATTCTTTGTTTTCAGTCAAGATCCATCAGACATTAGCAATGATATCCACATCCTCTTCTGAATCCAGCTTGCATTTCTGGAAGTTCTCTATCAATATACTGCTGCAATCATTTTTTTAATTATCTTCAGCAAGATTTTACTTGTGTGTGATATTAATTATATTTTTTGATAATTTCCACAGTCTGTGGGATCACCTTTCTTTGGAATGGGCACAAATATGGATCTCTTCCAGTCAGTTGGCCGGGTAGCTGTCTTCCAAATTTCTTGGCACAGACATGTGAGTGCCTCCAGCACAGCATCCATTTGTTGAAACATCTCAATGGGTATTCCCTCAATTCCTGGAGCCTTTTTCTTCACCAATCATATTCCACCTCCTGAAATGGATGAATATCTAATTCTTTTTTGGTACAGACTGTGTATTTCTTCCATCTTCTCTTGATATTTCCTACATCATTCAATATTTTACCCATAGAATATTTCAATACTGCAATTCAAGGCTTGAATTTTTCCTTCAGTTCTTTCAGCTTGAGAAATGACATGTGCATTCTTCCCTTTTGATTTTCTAGCTACAGGTCTTTGCACATTTCATTATAATAATTTACTTTGTCTTCTCAAGCTGCCTTTTAAAATCTTCTGTTAGGTTCTTTTGTTTTGTCATTTCTTCCATCTACTTTAGCTATTCCCCACTCAAGGGCATGTTTCAGAGTCTCTTCTGACACCCATTTTGGTCTTTTCTTCCTTTCCTGTCTTTTTAGTGACCTGTTGCTTTCCTCATGGATGATTTTCTCGATGTCATCTCCCAATTCCTCTGGTTTTAAGTCATTGGTGTTCAGTGCATCAAATATATTCTTTAGATGGTCTCTAAATTCAGAAGGGATATAATCAAAGTCATATTTTGGTTCTTGTGCAGTTCTTTTAATTGTCTTCAGCTTCAAATTGAGCTTGCATATGAGCAGCTGATGGTCTGTGGCACATTCAGCTCCTGACCTTGTTTTGGCTGAAGATATTGAGCCTTTCCATCCCTTCTTGCCACAGATGTAGTGGATCTGATTCCTGTGTACTCTATCTAGTGATGTCCATGTATATGTTGTTGTTGTTGTTAAGTGCCGTCGAGTCACCATTTATTTTGTTGAAAATGGGTAGTTGCAATGAATAAGTTATTGGTCTTGCAAAACTCTATCATGTGATCAAGAGAATTATTTCCATCACTTAGTCCATATTTTCCAACTACTTGTGATTCTTCTTTGTTTCCAAGCTTTGAATCCCAATCTCTAGTAATAATCAACACAGCTTGATTGCATATCTGGTCAATTTCAAACTGCAGAAGTTGGTAAAAATCTTCAATTTCCTCATCTTTGGCTTTGGTGGTTGGTGTGTAAATTTGAATAACAGTAATATTAACTGGTCTTCCTTGTAGGCATATGAATATTATCCTATCAGTGACAGCATTGTACTTCAGGATAGATCTTGAAACATTCTTTGTGATGATGAATTCCATGTCATTCCTCTTCAATTTGTCATTCCCAGCATAGTAAATTATATGGTTGTCTGATTCAAAATTGCCAAATCCAGTCCATTTCAGCTCACTAATGCCTAGGATAACAATCTTCATGCATTCCACTTCACTTTTGACAACTTCCAATTTTCCTAAATTCATACATCAGACATTCCTGTCCCTATTATTAATGCATGTTTGCAGCTGTTTCTTCTCCTTTTGAGTCATGCCACATCAGTGAATGGAGATTCTGAAAGCTTTACTCCATCTGTCTTTAAGGTCAACTCTACTCTGAGGAGGCAGCTTTTCCCCAGTCTTATTTTGAGTGTCTTCCAACCTGAGGGACTCATCTTCCATCTGTCAGTTTGTCATACTGGGTGGCTTGCATGTTGCTGTGAGGCAGGAGGTTATGCCACCAGTATTTCAAATACCAGCAGGGTCATCCACAATGGCAGATTTTAGTAGAGCTTCCAGAATAAAAAAGACTTGGGCCATTCACTTCTCAAAGAATTGGCCACTGAAAATCTCATGAATAGTAGTGAAATGGTGTCTGATACAGTGTTTGTTAATAGGAAAACTTACTATTGTGAAAATATCAATACTACCTAAAGTGATCTACAGATATAATGCAAATGCAATCCTGATTCCATCATCATTCTTTAAAGAGATCAAAAACTAATCATCAATTTTAAATGGAAAGAAAAGAGACCACAGATAAACAAAGTACTACCAAAGAATAAGAACAAGGAGGAGCCTTCACCCTTCCTTATTTCAAAGTTTCCTGCACAGGCACAGTATTCAAAATGGCTTTGTACTGTCACAATGACAGATACATAGACAAGTGGAAGAGAATTGAGAATCTAGATTAAATTTGACCACTTATGGACAGCTGATTTTCCACAAAGGACCAAAGTCCATTAATTAGATAAAAGACAATCTCTTTAACAAATGATACTTCCAAACCTTGATGTCCATTTGCAGAAAGAATGAAACAGGATCCATAACTCATACCATATAAAAAAATTAACTCAAATGGATGAAAGACCTAAATGTAAAACCTAAAACTATAAAAATCATCAAAGAAAATATAGGGACATACTTAGGGTCTCTAATTGATGGCATACAAAGACTATCAAACATAACTAGAAATGCACAAACAGCAGAAGATAAACTAGACCACTGGGACCTTCTAAAAATTAAACACTTATGTGTGTCCAGAAGTCTTTTGTAAAAGAGTAAAAAGGGAACCTACAGACTGAGAAAAAACTGGCAATGACATATATGACAAAGGACTAATAAAAAAATATAGAAAATGTCAACATCTCAACAACAAGAAGACAAAAAATCCAATTTAAAAGTGGGCAAAGGACTTGAATAGAACATTGACCAATGAAGACATTCCGGTGGCCAAAAAATGCATGAAAAAATGCTCACAATCTTTAGCCATTAGAGAGGTGCAAATAAAACCAACAATGAGATATCATCTCATATCAGCAATAACAACAAAGTAAAAAAAAAAAAAAAACAGAAAGTAACAAATGTTAGTAAGTGGCATGGAGACACTGGAACTCTTACACTGCTAGTGGGATTATAAAATGGTACAAACCATTATGGAAAATGGTGTGCTGCTTGCTTAAAAAGTTGGAAATAGAAATATCATATGGTCCAGCAATCCTATTAGTACTTATATAATGAAATAAGAGCCATGATATGAACAAGTACATGCACATCCATATTCTTTTCAGCATTATTCACAATAACAAAATGATTGAAATAGCCTAAATTCCCATCATCCAATGAATGGATCACCAAACTATGGTACATACACACAACAGAATACTATGTGACTCTAAAGAATAACGTAGAATCTGCAAAACACTGCACATAGCATGGATGAACTTGGAGCACGTTATGCTGAGTGAAATAAGTCAATCACAGAAGGATAAATATTGTATTAGTCCTTTATTATTAAAACTCAATGAAAGGTTTATATATGGAAAGAAATTTTCTTTGTTGGTTACCAGGGGTGGGAGGGGAGGGAAGGGAACACTGTTAGATAGGTAGAGAAAAGTATTGATTTGGGTGAAGAGAAGGGCAATGTACCAAATATGAGTGATCAACATGGTGGCATTGAGGAAGAGGAAGACGTAGAGAGGTACATGCGAGGTACAGACAACAAAGATGAACTCTTTGCACATGCAGTATTATGTTGTCAGTGAAGGCAACTATGGCTATACAGGTGGATAGTTGAGAGGACAGGTTGAACTATTAGGTATGTCTATGCAGGGGGGGCGGGGGGAGGTGTGTGTGTGTCCAAGACCATGTATAAGGTTGGCAAACAATGTTTCTACCAGTGTATTGGTATGTTCTGTAAGAATTCCCAGGTATATAGAAGAGCTGACAGAGAGCAAGGTTGTAGTCACCTCTTGGCCCAGCCAACTACCCGAAGGGAGCAAGTAGTTGGACCTGTGGGCTCGGGACCATAGTCACAGGGCACATCAAGCTCAATTGGCATAACATATGCAAAAATGGCAAGGAGCCCACATATTCTGACCTCCTAGAACCCCAAATGAGGAAGGTAGAATCACCAT
>NW_006922107.1:1240380-1243190 GCF_000298275.1 Orycteropus afer afer | reverse complement strand
ACTTGCACCCAAATCACAATAAAATAAATAAATAAAAATTTTAAAAAGAAACTATAAGAGGTCTACATAAATGGCAGAACATACTACGCTTATGGATAAGAAGATTGAACATTGTGAAAATGTCAATACAACCCAAAGCAATCTATGCATTCAATATAATCTTGATCCAGATTCCATTAACATTGTTCAAAGACATGAAAAAACCAATCACCATTTTTTTATGAAACGGAAAGGAACCTCAGATAAGCAAAGCACTACTGAAGAAGAACAAAATAGGAAGTCTCACACTCCCAGATCTCATGACTACACTGCCACAGTTGTCAAAACAGCATGGTATTGATACAATGACACACACATGGACAGAGGAGCAGAATTGAGACTCCAGAAATAGATCCATCCAGTTATGGTCAGCTGATCTTTGACAAAGGGCCAAAATCCATTAAATGAGGGAAGAGAAAGTCTCTTTAACAAATGATGCTGGCAAAACCGGATATCCATTTTCTGAAAAATGAAACAAAATCCATACCTCACACCATGCACAGAAAAGAACACCAGATGGATCAAGACTTGAATGGGAAAACTATAACTATCAAGTTCACTAAAGGAAAAATAGGGCCATAATTTATGACATAAATACACTATAAAGCATAATTCAAGATGCACAAATACTAGAAGGTAAACTATATGATGGGCACCCTCTAAAATTTAAATTATTATATGTATCAAAAGATTTCTTCAAAAGAGTAAGAAGAAAACATACAGAATGGGAAAATTATATATATATTCAGCAATGATATATCAAAGAACTTATTTCTAAAATTTATAGAAAACTCTAGCACCTCAACATCAAAAAGATAATCCAATTAAAAATAGGTAGAAGACATGAACAGACACTTCATCAAAGAAGATATTCAGGCACTCACCAAACACATGAAGAAATGTTTACGATCATTAGCCATTTGAGCAGATCAAAACAATTATGAGATCCCAACTCACCCCAGCATTAATAGCAAAGTTCAACAAGACCGAAAATAAATGGTGGCAATGATGTGGAGAGATTGGAACTCTCATGCAGTGTTGGTGGGACTGTAAAATGATAAAAACCACTGTGGAACTCTGTAGGGTGATTCCTTCAAAAGTTGGAAATAGGAATACCTTTTGAACCAGCAATCCCATTACTAGGTGTATGTCCTAAAGAAGTGAAAAGCAGGATACAAATAGATATATGCGCACCCTTATTCATCATAGCACTATTCCCAATAGCAAAGGGATGGAAACAACCTGTGCTCCCATCAACCAAGGAATGGATAAACAAACTGTGGTACATACACACAATGGAATACTATGCAACCCTGAAGAATAATGTAGACTCTGCAAAACACCACACAACATGGATCATCTTGGAGGATTTTATGCTGAACGAAATAAGTCAATCACAGAAAGACAAACAGTGTATTAGTCCACTATTATAAAAAGTCAAGGAGAGGCTAACACATGGAAGGATATTTTATTTGTTTGTTATCAGAATCGGAGAGGATGGGGCAGAAATTCCTAGATAGGTTGGGGGGAAAAATTTTATACACACACACACAGAAACCAAAAATTATTAGTGGTTACCAAGATGTGTTAGGCTGGGTTCTCTAGAGAAGCAAAACCAGTAAAGCTTACAGAGGGAGAAAGAAAGAGAAATTTATCTTAGGAAAATGGCTCACACACTTATAGAAGCTGGCAAGTCCCAATTTCTGGTATCAAACAGCAAGCTGAAAGCTTTTCCCAATTCACACAGCTGCAGAGGCGGACAAGCTCAACGTTGGCAGGCAATATACTGGCTGTTCACTTCAATGAATGACAAATCCAAGATCTTTAGGCTGAATAGTGGGTTGTTTGCTCACAGGCAGTTGTAGGCAGCACAACAGGATCCCGATCCACAGAAGAGTGTCTCTTTTCCCAAGATGTCCATAAATACATTGGAAGCAGGCCACACCCCTAGGGAAATTCTCTTTCAACAGATTGGCTGCTCAAAACATGTACTTCCGATCTCATCATGGGAATAACCCACATCACAACTGGTTAAACCACTCAGAATTGTGGTCCAGCCAAGTTGACACACAACTCCAACTATCACACAAGGGTAGAAGGGAGGTGGAAAGAGGATGCTTTTGTTTGTAAACCATTGAGTTTATGCTTATGGTGGTGGAATATTTTGAAAAATGATAGCAATAATGGTGGCACAACATGAAAAATATCATCAATGTTCCTGAGCTGTAAATGTGGAAGTTGTCATGTTGGTGAATGTCTTGTGCATGCTTTCATCATAACAAAAGTAGAAAAAAGAAAAGGGGGTGGGACTTGCACACAGAAAGAAACATTCTTTGACGGTTACCTGAGATGGATGGGGAAGAGAAGATAAATCATTAACTAAAGAGCATAAACATATTAATTTGGGTGAAGGGAAAGACAATATAAAGTAATGGTAAGGGTAACACTACATGACCAATTGCAAAAAAATCACTGGAAAATGTAGAAGAGTAAAAGACAACATGTTATTGTTGTTGTTGTTATGTGCCGTTGAGTTGGACCCAACTCATAGTGACCCTCCTTGGTTTTCTGAGGTGATATCACTGAGGAAGTACATTGCCCAACATTCTTTCCAAGGAGTGGCTGGTGGGTTTGAACCACCAAACCTTTGGGTTAGCAGTCAAATGCCTTAGTCACTACGCTACCAGACCTCCTAAATGACAACATAGGTAAATACTATTACATACACAATCCTGCAATAATAGTAATAGCAACATCTATGAAAAGGTACA
>NW_006922107.1:1235412-1237775 GCF_000298275.1 Orycteropus afer afer | reverse complement strand
AGGTTGGAGGCTATGCCACTGGTATTTCAAACACCAGCAGGGTCACATATTTTGGGCAGGTTTCAGCAGAGCTTCCAGACTAAGACAGACTTAAAAGAAAGAAGGGGCCACCCACTTCTCAAAGAATTGGCCAGTGAAAATTTTATGAATAGCACTGTCTGATATATTAGGAAAACTTTATGAATAGCCTGGAAACATTGTCCAATATAGTGCCGGAAAATGAGCCCCTCAGGTTGGAAGGCACTCAAAATACAACAGAGGAAGAGTTGTGTTTTGGCTATTTTGTGCTGCTCTGACAGAAATATACCACAAATGGGATGGCTTTAACAAACAGGAGTCTATTCTATTACAGTTTGGGAAGCTAGAAATCTGAGTTCAAAGTGCCAGGCTCTAGGGGCTAGGTGAAAGCCCCTCAAACTTGGGTTTCAGCTCTGCCTCTTGCTTCTGGCCCACTGAAGTTGGAGGCTTTCTTCATTCAGGCAGCTTCTGGCTACTGAGGCTGACAAACCCAAGGTTGATAAATAACAAGGCACAGTCCTGATATTACCAAACCACATGGCAGGCCATGGATTCAAGTCCAGAGACAGTCCCAGGATGGCCAGGAAACATGGCAGGCTGCTAAATGAAAACTCAGCTACACGCAGGATTCAAGCATGCCAAAAGCTACAGACCATTCCTAAAGCTTCTCCTTATATACTGGGAGCAGACCATATCCTTAAGGCAGCTCCTCAGCTGCTCAGAGTGGATTCCACCATGGAGCTGATTATCAGTTTTATCATGGGGAATAGTACATTCAGGTGCCCAGCCACTCAAAACCAGGCCCAGCCAAGTTGACACATGACCTTAACTACCACAAGTTGCTTCCTCAAAGTAGAGTTAACCTTAATGATGTGGATGGAGTAAAGCTTTCTGGACCTCCATTTGCTGATGTGGTATGACTCAAAATGGGAAGAAACACCTGCAATAATCCATTAATAATCGGAACATGGACTGTACAGCATATGAATATGGGAAAATTGGAAGTTGTTAAAAATGAAATGGAACACATAAAGATCACTATCATAGGCAGTAGTGTGCTGAAATGGACTGGTTCTGGACATTTTGAATCAGACAACCATATGATCTACGATGCTGGGAATGACAAATTGAAGAGGAATGGCATGGCATTCATTGTCACAAAAAAATATTTCAAGATCTATGCTGAAGTACAATGCTGTCACTGAGGATAATATCCACATGCCTACAAGGAAGACCAGTTCATACTGCTTTTATTCAAATTTATGCAACAACCACCAAAGCCAGAGATGAGGAAATTGAAGATTTTTACTAGTTTCTGCAGTGTGATATTGACCAAACATGCAATCAAGCTGTGTTGATTATTACTGGTGATTGGAATGTGAAAGGTTGAAACAAAGAAGAATCACTGGTATTTGGAAAATATAGTCTTGGTGATAGAAATGATGCCGGAGGCCTCATGATAGAATTTTGCAAGACCAACGAGTTATTCATTGCAAATACCTTTCTTCAACAACAAAAATGGCAGCTAAACATGTGAACTTCACCACATGGAATACACAAGAATCAGACTGACTACATCTGTGAAAAGAGATGATGGAGAAGCTCAGTATCTTCAGCCAAACAAGGCCAGGAGCTGACTGTTGAACAGACCACCAACTGCTCATATTCAAGTTCAAGTTGAACCTGAAGAGAATTAAAGCAAGTCCACAAGAGAACAAAATTCAAAATTATAAAAAATAAAAAGGGAGGGAAGGTTGGCTGGTCTGATGAAGCCCAGTGAAACCCCTGAGACTATAGCCCCTAGCTGCCCTTCAAGTCTGGAATTGATCCCACTCCGGTGGCTTCCAGCCAACAAAAGACAGGCATAAGAGCTGAACATTACATCAGGTAGATACATTCCTTGGAGAGATCAATCATGGGAGAACAGAAGGGTTTTCTATGCACAGGGAGACAGCTCAGGAGGCTGAAGTTCATGGGAGGGAAGGACACAGGGAAGAGGTGGCTATTGGGAGAAGAGCTGTTGCATTGTGGTAGATTACAAAGTGTATGTATGTGAACTGCTGTGTGGAAGATGAATTTGCTCTATAAACTTACACACCCAAATCACAATTTAAATTTTTTTTTAAAAAGTCCATGAGAGCCAAAATATGACCTCAATTATATCCCTCCTGAATTTAGAGACCATCTAGAGCATAGGTTTGACTCATTGAACACGAATGACTGAAAACCACAGGAATTTGGAATGACATCAAGAACATCATATATGAGGAAAGCAAGAGGTAATTTAAAAGACAGGAAAGGAAGAAAAGATCAAAATGGGTGTCAGAAGAGACTCTGAAACTTGC
>NW_006922107.1:1231532-1235057 GCF_000298275.1 Orycteropus afer afer | reverse complement strand
CGAATACTCATTGAGATGTTTCAACAAATAGATGCTGCACTGGAGGCACTTACTCATCAATGCCAAGAAATTTGGAAGAAAGCTTCCTGGGCAACTGATTGGAGGAGATCAATATTTGGACCAATTCCAAAGAAAGGTAACCCCACAGAAAGTAGAAATTATCAAACAATATTGTTAATATCAGATGCAAGTAAAATCTTGCTGAAGATATTTCAAAAATGGTTGCAGCAGTATATTGACAGGGAACATCCAGAAATGTAACCTGGATTCAGAAGAGGTTGTGAAATGAGAGATATCATTCCTGATATAAGATCTTGGCTAAAAGCAATGGATACCAGTAAGATGTTTACTTGTGTTTCATTGACTATGCAAACGCATCTGACTGCGTGGATCTTAATAAATTATGGATCACATTGAGAAGAATGGGCATCCAGAACACTTAACTGTGCTCATGAGGAACCTGTACATAGACCAGGAGGCTGTCATTCAAATAAAACAAGGAGATACTGCATGGTTTAAAATCAGGAAGGTGTTCATCAGGGCTGTATCCTTTCACAATAATTATTCAATCCATATGCTCAGAAAATAATCCAAGAAGCTGCACTATATGAAGAAGAATGAGGCATCAGGATTGGAGGAAGACTCATTAATGACCTGCTATTTGCAGATGATACGATCTTGCTTGCCGAACATGATGATGATATGAAGCACTTGCTGATGACAGTTAAAGACTACAGTCTGAAGTATAGATGACACCTCAATATAAAATGAAAATGCTCAAAACTGGACCAGTGAGCAGCATCACAATAAATGGAGAAAATATTGAAGTTTTCAAAGATTTCATATTACTTGGATATACAATCAACACCAATGGAAGCAGCAATCAAGAAATCAGACATCACATTGCACTGGAAAAATTTGCTGCAAAAGACCTCTTTCAAGTGCTGAAGAGCAAAGATGTCTCTTTGAAGACTAAGGTGCACCTAACCCAAGCCTCATATGTATGTGAAAGCTGGACAATGAATAAGGAAGGCCAAAGAAGAGTTGATGCTTTTGAGTTGTGGTGTTGGCAAAGAATACTGAAAGTACCATGGACTTCAAGATCTAACAAATCTGTCCTGGAAGAAGTGCCACTAGAATGCTTCTTGGAAGCAAAAATGGCTAGACTTTTTACTTTAAAAAAAAAAATTGCCATTACAGTAAACAGAAGGAAGTATCTTCTTAGGCTTTAACTTGCATTTCCCTGAATATTAGTGTGATGGCTGACTTTGTGTGTTAATATAGTTAGTGCATGATACTCAGTGGTTTGGCAATTATGATGTATTTACCCTCATGATGAGATCTGATATAATGTAATCACCCCCATGATAAGATCTGCTGTGAGCAGTCAATCAATTGAAAAAGAGTTTACTTGGGTATGTGGTCTACTTCCAAATTATATGGACATTCTGGCATACCTCTCTGGCTTTTTGTTTCACATGGATTCTGCATCTTGCTCATCATCATCTGACCTCTGGTACATTGGGCTTGAACAAGTGGCCTTCCATATTGTCTACTAATCTTGGGATTTTTGCCTCTGCTGTCTGTGATCCAGTAGCCTGTCATCTTATTTGTGGATCTTGGATTCATCAGCCTCCACAGTTAGCAGCCTGCTATATCACCTGCCAATCTTGGGTTCTTCAGCCCCTGCAGCTACATAAGTCAAAAGAAGCCTCCAAGCCTCCAGCTCAATGTCAGACCAATGAGCTTTGGACTTTTCAGCCTCTACAGCCATTTAATGCCATTTAATCTATTTCCTTGAGGTAAGTCTCTCTCTCTCTCTCTCTCTCTCTCTCTCTCTGTGTGTGTGTGTGTGTGTGTATCTCTCTCTCTGTCTGTCTAAATATAAATATACTTTACTGGTTTTGCTTCTCTAAAGAACCTAGCTTAAGACATTTGGTACAAAGAGTGGTTCTAGGAAAACAAAATCATAAGGAGGAGTTTTCTAAATTGTTTCTCAAGTTTGATTAGTCCTAAAGGCACTGATAAGGAACTCTGGTGGCACAGTGCCTAAGGCATTTGGCTGCTAGCTAGAAGGTTGGCAGTTCAAACCCACCATCCACTCTGCAGAAGGAAGATGAGGCAATCTACTTCCATAAAGATTTACTGCCTCGGAAACCCAATGGGGGTCACTATGAGTCAGAATCCACTCAATGGCAGTGGATTTGGTTTTGTTTGGTTTAAAGACACTGATGACTTTGCCTCTATTAGTAAAAATGGCACTGTTAATATATGGCATGAGATAGCAATATTAAAACACAAAATAACACCACCATCAGATCAAGTATTGGTGACAAGGGAAGCGCTGGGTGATCTCATGTTTAATACTTTTTTGCAATTTTGTCAGAATGAGGAATATAAGGAAGCTGTTTGGTTGATCTGACTTACTCTAGACAAAGTGGCAAAAGAACAAGATGAGCTCAAGGCTTTGGAGTCATAGCTCAAACACCATATAAAAGACCTAAATATTTTCCATCTATGCCCTGAAAGAAAGCCGTATGTCTTGTAGTAACAGAGCTGATATTGCTGAAAAACAAATCCAGAGTATTATCATAACAGTGCCTAAATTACAAGGCCAGTTGAATAGTTAACCTAGAATGGTTTCTGAAGTTAAAGTAAGGGTATTGATTGGGAAGAAAGGGGATCCTGAAACTTGGGATGGGGAGATATGTGCAGATAATTATAAAGCTGGGGACATTGAGTCCCTAAATTTCATTTGATTATTCCTGCCAGCAGAACCAGCCTTCTTACCTCCATCTGATGAGACTAATTCAGCTGTGCCTGTCCAGTCATTGTCTGGTATAGCATTTGGTGCTGCACCTGGGGCATCATCTGGGGCATTGCCTGAGGCAGATGCATTACAGGACATTGCTGAATGTTACGGGGAACCACCTCTTCTACCCATTGTTACTTCTACACCTACCATTAGACTTAAGTCCCAGTGAGTTCCAAAAGATGAAGTGCAGCATGTGACTCGGGAAGAGGCATACTGCATTTGAAAATAATTGCTTGATTTTTCTAATTCGAACAAACAGATACCTGGGGACTATATGTGGAAATAGTTATTAAGGGTGTGGGATAATGCGGCAAAGAGCATAATGTTGGATCAGTCTCAGTTTATTACTGATTTGGGCTCACAAAACACAGATTCCTCATTCAGTGTTTCAGCTTGAGAGGTTAGGAAAGGGTCTAATAGTTTATTGGATTGGTGACTGATACATGGATTATGCAGTGGCCTACATGAGGTCAAGTTGAAGTTCTAGACCTATCTATAATGCAGAAGAAGGTATCCCAAGGTTTAGGGAAATTGGCATGCTATAATGGATTTGGGAGCTCTGGTAGCATAGTGGCTAAAGCACTTGACTGCTAACCAGAAGGCTGGCGGTTCAAACCCACCAGCCACTCCTCGGAAGGAAGGTTGGGCAATCCTACTTCCATAGTGATACTGCCTCGGAAACCCAAGGAGGGGTCGCTATGAGTCGGGGC
>NW_006922107.1:1221633-1231432 GCF_000298275.1 Orycteropus afer afer | reverse complement strand
CTATGAGTCGGGGCCGACTCGACGGCACATAACAACAACAACAACATAATGGATTTATCAGATTAGACCCACAGACCCACAAATGGAGTGTCCAAAAGACACAACTTTTACCACTACTGTGAGGAACAAATTTGTGAAGGGACCCCCAGCATTTTCAAAGATTCCTGTGACTATGTTTTATGTAAGCCAGATTTGAACAGTAGGAACTGCCCTAATTGAATTAAGACACTTAACTACAATGAGGCTGCTTGGACCTCATGGTGGTATGGGCCAAATGGCAGCACTTGATCGACAAAGGCTAGGTGGGCATGGTAAGTATAATGGACAGCAGATTCAAAGTACTTGTCAAAGTAGTCTGACTCACATGGACTTACGGCACTGGCTACTTAAGCATGGGATCCCTAGGAGTGAAATAGATTGCAAATCTACTAAATAATTACTTGATCTATACAAGAAGACGAATTCTAAGTTAAGTGAACAGCAGTCTCACTTAACACTTAGCAATCTCTTACCTAAATAGAGTGATGACACCTCAATCAATACTCAAACTTCAGCCAGTTTATAGACCCACAACCTCTTGAATGAAGAGGAAGCCAGGTATCCTTGAAGAAGGTACCCATTACAGAGCCAAAAAATTATACTCTTATTCTTTCTAGGTGGGTGAAAGGCAAAAGAAATAAGTGAAAGGCAAAAGAGTTCATTAAGGCAAAAGAAATAATCAGACTTTGGGGGGATTACTGAACACTGGCTCTGAATTGACACTAATTCCAGAAGACCCACAATATCACTGTGGCCCACCAGTCAGAGTGCAGGTATACAGTGGTTAAGTTATTAATGGAGTCTTAGCTCAGTGCCATCTCACAGTAGGTCCATTGGGTACCCGAATACATCTTAAAGTGATTTCCCCAGTTCCAGAATGCATATTTGGAATAGACATGCTCAGCAACTGGCAGAACCCCCACATATGACCCATGATGTGTGTAGTGAGGACTATTATAGTAGGAAAAGCCAAATGGAAGCCATTAGAACTGCCCCTACCTAGGAACATATTAAACCAAAAGCAGTATCACATTCCTGAAGGGATTGCAGAGATGAGTCCACCATTAAGGACTTGAACGATGCATGAGTGGTAGTTCCCAACACATCTCCATTTAACTTACCTATGTGACTAGTGCAAAAAATGGATGGATCTTGGAAAACAACAGTAGATTATTATTAACTTAACCAGGTGATGACTCCAATTACAGCTGCTGTTCCAGATGTGGTTTCATTGCTTGAGCAAATTAATACTTCTCCTGGTACTTGGTATGCAGATATTGTTATGGCCAATACTTTTTTCTCAATTCAGCTTTTGAAGGATACCCAGAAGCAGTTTGCATTCAGCTAGCAAGGCCTGCAATACATCTTCAAGATCCTATCTTAAGGGTGTATCAACTCTCTAGTACTATGTCATAATCTAGTCTGTCATAATTTCATCAATTTTTCCTTCCACAAGATGTCACATTGACCCATTACATTGATGACATCATGCTGATCTGACCTTGTAATGAAGAATTATCTCCAGGAAGAAACTGTCTGCACCTACATAGATTTTTTTGTAATGTGTTTCAATAGGGTTATAATGTTATCTTTTTAAATGACTTAGATATATGTTAGATTTATTTATAGGTAATTTATATATTTGTTACTATTTCAAATGGCATTATTTTTCATTATTACACTTCATAACTGTTTGTTGCCAGTGGTTCAGAAAGCAGTTAATTTAGGATTATTGATCTTGTGTTCACCAACCTTTCTAAACACTTATACTAATTTTAATAACTTATTTATAAATTTTCCTGGATTTTTCTACATATGTGCAAAACAGGCATGGAGGCAGCATCTTATGACCTCCTCTAACTTCACAAGAGGGACACAGAATCAGCAGCAGCCCAAGACTTACTCCTATGAGGCCAGACATGCCACCACTGTCCAACCCTTTTTACTAATTTTGACACCAACTGTCCCTCCTTCAGCACTCACTACTTCTCTACTAGGTTCAATAATTTGTTGCAATGGCCGCAGAATACTCACAGACAATGCTCACAATTACAGGGTTGATTAGGGAAGTAACAGGCTACAATTAAGGTTCAGGAATATGCTCAGAATACAATTCTTTGATCAGAACAGTCTCACCTCTGCTATGCCCTGAAGCATGTCTCTCTGGCCTTTAGCCTCTGGCCTGGCCCTTACCATGCTCAGATAAGTGTTACAATGCTCTTTGAGCTCTGCTGTTAGGTACACCTACATGCATACCACTCATCCGCAAGCCTCCTGCCTGAAGGCACTCAGCTTTCTCGCTCTGTGGGCCAGTTAAGCCTGCTTCTCTGTCTCATGCCTCTTGGTTCCACTGCCACCATCTCTCTGCTGGGGGTCTCTCTGCCAGGCATCTCTCAGCTGGATGATTCTCAGTTGGACATCTCTCTACTGGGAGTCTCTGCTGACAAGGTCCAGCACAGGGATCTCAGGTCGAAGAACACACTCCACTTCACCTCCACCTCTTCTCTCTTGATTGCAGTGAGATCCCCTCTGCCTCTAAGAGGTCTCATTTCAGGCCTGGCAGAGTAACAAAACTAACCAATGCCAACATCAGAGTTCTATACACTTTATTTGTATGGTCTCTCCCAGTAATCTGGTGAAAGTTACAAAGACTATGGCTAGAAAAGCCATGTCAAGTAATTCATTGCACTGTAGTATCCAATTCTTGACTGTAAGTAATGGTCATTTTGCCTCTTTTTTCTAACTCTTACACTTGTTAATTGAACATCGTAATGACTAGACTAAGGCCTGCATTATAATGTTGATGGTGGGCAGTAATAGCAGCTTCATTTTTTCTATAACTTAAATATTTCTAACATTTTACTATCAAGCATGATGTTTACTATAATTTAAGATAGATATTTTTTATTAGAATAAGTCAGTATTTGTCTTGTCTTAGTTTGCTAACCGAATCTGACCAATTCTGTCAAACAATTTGTTCCACAAGTAATGAGGTAATGATATAGTTTTTCTCTATTAATGTATTCATATTGTGAACAAAAGATTTTCAAATGTTAAATAATTCTTGTAATTATGGGGGAAATCCAACTTAATCATGATTTTTAAAAATATGTACATTAATGTTTTCAATAGCTTATACTTAGGGGATTTTTGCATCTCTATTCTTAGTGAGATTGACTAATAATTTTCTTTCCTTATAATTGCTTCATCTTATTTCAATATCAAATATATGTTGTTGCTGATAGGTACTATTGAGTCAGTTCTGACTCATAGTGACCTTATGTACAACAGAACAAAACACTGTCCAATCCTGCACTATGTTTCTGCTCTATGTGCAGCCACTGTGTGAATCTATTTCATTAGGGGCCTTCTGCTTTTTCAATGACTTTATCAACCATGATCTTCTTTTGCAGGGCTTGGTCCCTCCTGACAACATGGCCAAAGTACATGAGAGGAAATCTTGTCATCTTTCCTTCCAAGGACCATTCTAGTTGTACTTCCTGTGAGACAGATTATTCTTTCTTCTGGCAGTCCATTGTACATTTAATTCTCTTTACCAACACCATAATTCAAATGTATTGATTCTTCTTCAATCTTCCTTATTCATTGTCCAGCTTTTGCCTACATATGAGGTGATTGAAAATACTATGGTTTGGGTGAGGTGCACCTTAATCCTCCAAGTGATATCTTTCCTTTTGAACACTCTGAAGATGTCTTTTGCAGCATATTTTCACAATGAAATAATATTTTATTTCTTTCTTGAATCATTTGGTTTCTTGGCTGCTGCTTCTATGGGCATTGACTGTGGATCCAGGTAAAATGAAATCCTTGAAAATTTCGATCTTTTCTCTGTTTATCATGGTATTGCTTATTGGTCTAGTTGTGAGGATTTTTCTTTGCTTTATGTTGAGGTATAATCCATACTGAAGGCTAGTTTTTGATCTTTATCAGTAAGTGCTTCAAGACCTCTTTGCTTTCAGCAAATAAGTTTATGTCATCTGCCTATTGAAGGTTGTTAATGAGTCTTCCTTCAAACCTGACACTGTGTTCCTCTTCTTATAATCCAGCTTCTTAGATTATTTGCTCTGCATACAGATTGAATAAGTATAGTGAAAGTATACAACTCTGAGATACATCTTTCCTGACAATTAATCACACAGTATCCCCTTGTCTTGTTCAAATAACTGCCTCTTTGTCTAAGTAGAGTTTCTGTAGGAGCATAATTAACTGTTATGGAATTCTCAGTCTCCACAATGTTATCCATAATTTGTTATGATCCACAAAGTTGAATGTCTTTGCATAGTCAATATAAAACTCAGGTAAACATCTTTCTGATATTCTATGCTTTCAGCCAAGATCCATCTGACTGATACCAGCAATGATACTGCTCATTTCACTCCCTCATTTGAATTCAGCTTGAGTTTCTGTCAGTTCCCTGTTAATGTACTGCTGCAACTGTTTTGGAATTATGTTTAGCAAAATTTTACTCGTGTGTGATATTAATGATATTGTTTAGTAATTTCCATATAACTCACCAAACCCACTGTCATCAAGCCAATTCCAACTCATAGCAACTCTATAGAATGGAATAAAACTGCCCCATAAGATTTCCAATATAATAAATATTTACAGAAGCAGATTGCCACATTTTACTTCCTCAGAGTGGCTGGTGGATTCCAACACCCAATCTTTTCATTAGCAGCTGAATGGCTAACCACTGTGCTACCAGGATTCCATAATGTCTACATAACATGTGCCATGCAATAACCATACACTACCCTCAAAATAAATTGGGAAGAATGCCCCGTTCTCCTAATTTCTGAAAGAGTTTTTCATCAATTCAAATTACCTCATTGTCCGATGTTTGTTAGAGTGAACTTATGCAAATGTGGACCAATTTATTCAATTAACAGAGAGATGGTTGGAAAAGAGTTTTAATTAGAGATTTGATTAGTTTAAGGTTATAAATCCAGTCAAGGTTTCTATTTCTTGAGATTCAAGTTTGAAGTTATATTTTTGTGTAAAATTGTCACTTTTGTCTTATGTCTTAAAAATGTTTGGCATAGAAGATGGCAGAATAGTGAGACAAACTACACAGACCCTCTTCAACAAAGAAAACAGGAACCAATTAACACAGATACAGAAGATAATCCTGGAGCTCTGCACTTTGAAAGGAAGAATACAGAAATGGACTAAACTCCAACTAATAGAAGAATCTGCATGAAAACATCAAAAATAGAGACATATGGAAACTGCAGACTGTTAGTGATCCTGATGGCATGGACAGCTTGGACATTAACAAGTGGTGTTAGGACCTAAGAATTAACCTAAAAATCTGCCCTGCTAGCCAGGGGCTGCACAGAGGACTGCACTGGTGGCTGGTGAATCAAAGTGGGCACAGAAAAGATAATATCCAAAGAAAACAAAAATCTTAGGCGTATCACTCCAAGACACAATCACCAATTAAATATAAATAAAATGAGTCACAATGCTTCCAAGAAAACACACCATCACAGTCCACACAAAGAAGCAAGGTAAAGTAGTAGAAACAAGGCTTCAGGATACAGACCAAGAACACACCCCTAAAGAAGAAGCAACATTGGAACTCCCTGATGAGAAATTCAAAAGAATGAAAATTAGGTACTTTCAATGGATTGAGAAAAAGATCAAGGAAAACACTCATAAAAACCTAGAACAATTTTGGAAGAAAATACAAAAACAAAATAACAAAATAAATGAAAAAATTAGAAATGATACAGAATCTACAGATAGAAATCCAGAAGATTGATACTAAATTTTCAATAATACATAACACATTAAAAGGGCAAAAGAGTAGAATGAAATCAATGGATGATAGAATTAATGAGATTGAAGACAAATGTCTCAATATTTCTTTGGAAAGAGATCAATCAGAAAAAAGATCAAAACAAAATGAAGAAAGCCTAACTAAGGTTCATGTGGGATACCATCAAAAGGAATAACCTACATGTAATCAGAATTCCAGAACAGGAAGAGAAAAAGAAAACCACTGAGAAAATTGTCCAAGATTTGTTGGAAGACAACTTCTCTGACATGGGGAAAGATGAATTCAAGAATATTCATTGGACATTCAAGAAGTCCAATGAACCTCAAATAGGATAGACCCTAAAAGTAAATCATCAGGACATATCATCATCAAACTCATCAAAACCAAAGATAAAGAAAGAATCCTGAAGGCACATGAGAAAAATGAAAAGTTACTTACAAAGGACAGAAAAGTTACTTACAAATAAGAATAAGCTCTTATTTCTCAGCAGAAATAATGCAGGCGAGAAGGCAATGGAATGGAATATATAAACCCCCGAAAGACACAAATTTCCAAAAGGAATTATATACCCAGCAAAATTGTCCCACAAATATGATGGTGAAATTAGAACATTTAAAAATAAGCAGAAAGTGAATTTGTTACAACCAGATCAACCTTACAAGAGACACTAAAGGGAGTCTTTTGAACAAAGAATTAAGAATAGTAAACAACAACCCACCATTAATACACATGATGGTGTAACCCAGAAATCAACGCACTTATGGAAGTATCTAAACTATAATAAGCTTAAAATATTGTAAATAGACAACCAGAGACATCAAATGACACATGAGAACAATTATAAACCAAAAAGAGGGAAAAAATAGTGTAGTTACAGAACTTCTAAATGCTAGGAAGTCAAGATAGAAGGGACTGCTCTAAACTGAGGGATAAAATTATAAATCATAGGGTAACCTCAAAGAAAAATGATAAACATTCACATCACAATAAAAATGAGTCCAAGCACAAATATTTAGCAAATATAAACAATAGCATAAAAGGAAATGATAACACTATTCATAAACAAAATTAGCTCAGCACAGAAAATTGTATGGAACAAAGAAACCAGGGACACCACAAAAAAACACTTAACAAAATGACAGCAAACTATTCATACTTGTTGATAATTACCGTGAATATTAATGGAGTAAATGCACCACTCAAGAGATAGAGAGTTGCAGACTGGAAAAGAAAACACAATCCATCAATATGCTGTCTACAAGACACTCACTTTAGACACAAAGACAAAAATATACTAAAAATCAAGGATTGGAAAAAGATATATCAAGCAAATGACAACCAATAAAGAGCAGGAGTGGAAATATTAATTTCTGATCAAATTGACTTTAAGACAAAAACCACCATATGAGACAAGGAAGGACATTATATAATGATTAAAAGATAAATTGAACAAGAAGATATAACCATAATAAATATCTATGGATCCAATGAAAGAGCCCCAAATACATAAATCAGACTTTAAAGGGGTTGAAAAATCAAATAGATGACACCACAGTCATAGTGGGATACTTTAATACACCACTTTCAATGAAAGATAGAAAACTGGAAAGAAATTCAACAAAGACACATAAGAACTAAACAATATAATCCACCAACTTGACCTTATAGACATCTACAGAGTACTTCACCCAACAACAGCACAATATACTTTCTTTTCCAGTGCACATGGAACATTCTGCACAATAGACCATATGTTAGACCATAAAGCAAACTTCAATAAATTTAACAACACTGAAATAATGCAAAGCATCTTCTCAGATCACAAGGTTATCAAATTAGAAATCAACAATAGGAAGATCAACAGAAAAAGGGAATACACATGGAAACTGAATAACACCCTCCTTAAGAAAGAGTGGGAAAGAGTAGAAATAAAAAATGAAATGAAAAACTTCAATCAAACGAGAATGAAAACACAACATGTCAAAATCTTTGGGACACAGCAAAAGCAATGATCAGAAGCCAATTTATTGCAATACATGCATACAACAGACAAGAAGAAAGAGCCAAAATCAATATGTTAACCCAGCATCTCCCAACAATTAGAAGAAAAACAGCAAGAAAAGCCCATATTTACCAGAAGAAAAGAAAGAATAAAGATTTGAGCAGAAATCAATGAAACAGAAAATAAAAAGACAATATAAAACATCAACAAGACCAGAAGTTGGTTTTTTGAAAAGATTAATAAAATTGGCAAACCACTGGCAAATTTAACAAAGGAAAAGGAGAGAATACAAATAACAGAAATAAGAAACAAAATAGGTGACATCACAACAGAACCAACTGAAATCAAAAGGATAATATCAGGATACTATGAAGAATTGTACTCCAACAAATTTGAAAATCTGGAAGAAATGAACAGATTTCTAGTAATGCAGTACTTACCTAAACCAACCCAGACTGAGGTGGAAAAGTTCTATAACAAAGAAAAAAAAAAAAAAAAAAAAGCAGGCCTTTAAAAAAAAAAAAAAAAATACCAACAACAAAAAAAGTCCTGGCCCAGAAAATTTCATTGGAGAATTCTACCAAACATTCAGAGAAGAACTGACACCAATCCTACTCAAATTATTTCAGAACATAGAAAAGGATGGAATCCTTCCAAATTCATTTCATGAAGCAAGTATAACCTTGAAACCAAAACCAGGCAAAGACATCACTAAAAAGGACAGCTACACACCAATATCCCTCATGAATATAGATGCAAAAATCTTCAACAAAATCCTAGCCAATAACCTCCAACAACATATCAAAAACATAATACATTATGATCAAGTGGGGTCCATGCCAGGTATGCAAGGATGGTTCACCATTAGAAAAACAATCAATGTCATCCATCACTTAAGTAAAATAAAGGAAAAGGACCACATGATCATATCAATCAACACAGAAAAGGCTTTTGATAACATCCAACACCCATTACTGATCAAAACTCTCAGCAAAATAGGAATAGAAGAGAAATTCCTTAATATAATAAAGGGCATATATGCAAAATCAACAGCCAACATTATACTCAATAGAGAGAGATTGAAACCATTCCCCTTGCGAACAGGAACCAGACAAAGATGCCCTCTAAAACCATTTCTATTCAACATTGTGTTGAAAGTCCTAGCCAGGGCAATAAGGCAAGAAACTGAAATCAAAGGCATCCAAATTGGTAAGGAAGAAGTTAAACTAACCCTATTTGCTAATGGTATGATCCTATACATAGCAAATCCAACAGATTCAAACTACTGCCACTAATTGAGAGATTTAGCATAGTGTCAGGATACAAGCTCAACATCCAAAAATCAATTGGATTCCTCTACACCAGCAAAGAGATTGCTGAAAAAGAAATAAAAAAACCAATACCATTTACAATAGCTACCAAAAAAACAAATAATAAAATACTTGGGAATAAATCCTATAAGGGACACAAAAGACCTGTACAAAGAAAACTACAAAAGACGACTTCAAGAAAACTTAAGAGATCTACATAAATGGAAGAACATGCCATATTTGTGGATAGTAAGATTGAACACTGTGAAAATGTCAGTTCAACCAAAAGCAATCTATACATTCAATGCAATCCCAATCCAGATCCCATCAACACTATTTAAGGATATGGAAAAACCAATCACTAACTTTATATGGAAAGGGAAGAGACTTCAGATAAGCTAAGCATATTGAAAAGGAGGGAGCTCTGGAGACATAGTTTGACATTTGACTGCTAACCAGACAGTTGATGGTTCAAACTAACCAGCCACTCCTCAGTAGGAAAACTAGGTGTGGTAGTTATGTTTGTGTCAACTTGGCTGGGCCTGGTTGAGTGGCTGGCCAGCTGGTGGTAGTTAATCCCCATGAAGAGATTGGCAATCAGCTCCATGGTGGGATCTACCACAAGCAGCTGGGTAGCTGCCC
>NW_006922107.1:1220199-1221033 GCF_000298275.1 Orycteropus afer afer | reverse complement strand
ATAGTCCATTTAATAAATGATGCTGGCAAAAATGGATATCTATTTGCAGAAAAATGAAACAAGATCTGTACCTCATACTATACACAAAAACTAACTCTAGATGGATCAAAGACTTAAATCTGAAACCTAAAACTATAGAGTTCATCTAGTAAAAAATAGGGGCAAATTCAGGGGCCCTAACCCAAGATGCACAAACAACAGAAAAGAAACTAGATGCATAGGATGGTCTAAAAATTAAATTTTTATGTGCTTCCAAAGATTTCTCCAAAGGAGTCAAAAGAGAACCTACAGATTGGGAAAAATATTTGACAATGATGTATCTCACAAGGTATTTCTCTCTAGAATTTATAGAAAACTCCAGCACCTCAGCAACAATAAGACATATAATCCAATTAAAAACGGGCAGAATACATGAATAGATAGTTCACCAAAGAGGATATTCAGGTGGCCAACATATACATGAAGAAATGGTAATGATCATGAGCCATTAGAGAGATGCAAGTCAAAACAACAATGAGATACCATCTTGCCCAGCATTAGTAGCAAAATTCAACAAGATAGAAAATAACCAATGCTGGTGAGAATGTGGAGAGATTGGGACTCTCATACACTGCTGGTGGGACTGTCAAATGGCACAACTTCAGTGGAAAGCAGTATGACGAGTCCTTAAAAAGTTTGAATTAGAAATAAAATTTGACCCAACAATCTCATTACTAGGTATATATCCTCAGGAAATGAGTTTGTTGTTGTTAAGTGCCGTCGAGTCGTTTCCGACTCATAGCAACCCCATGCACAGCAGAACGAAACACTGCCCGATCCCGCGCCAGCCCCACA
>NW_006922107.1:1215201-1216390 GCF_000298275.1 Orycteropus afer afer | reverse complement strand
TGCTCTTCTCTCTGGCTTCCTGGCTTTTAATCCCCTTTCTCCTGCTCTTCCCGCTTGCTACTTCGGGCATCCCTGAGTTGTCTCTCCTCACCTGTAACCCTGGGGCTGACTGCACTTCAGGAAATGAGAGCTAGGGCAAAAAGAGATATATGCCCACCCATGTTCATTGCAGCACTATTTACAATAGCCAAAAGATGGAAACAACCATCAACAGAAGAATGTATAACCAAGCAATGGTACATATACACAGTGGAATACTGTGCAACCCTAATAATAAGATAGAATCTGCAAAACACAGCATAACATTGATAAACTTGAAGGACATTATGCTGAGTGAAATAAGTCCATCACAGAAGGACAAATGCTGTATTAGTCTGTTATTGTAAAAAGTCAAGGAAAGGTTTATTTATGGAAGGAAACTTTCTTTGTTGGTTATGAGGGGTGAGAGAAGAGGAGAAGGAAGACTGCTAGATAGGTAGAGGCAAGTATTGATTTGAGTGAAGAGAAGAGCAATGTACCAAATGTGAGTGACCAATATGGTACCACTGAGGATGAGAAAGACATGGAGAGGTGCATGGGAGGTACAGACTACAAATATGAACCCTTTTGCACATGCAGTATTGCGTTGTCATTGATGGCAAACATTAATCTACAAGTGGATAGATGGGTGGACAAGCTGAACTATTAGGTATGTCTATGCATGGGAGAGTGTGCCCATGACCAAGTATAGGGTTGGCAGACAATGTTTTTACAAGTATATTCATATGTTCTGTAAGAATTTCCACGTATATAGTAGAACTGACAAGGGACAAGGTTGTTGTCATTTCTTGGCCACAGCCAGCTACCCAGAGGGAGTGAATAGTTGGACTCGTAGGCTTGAGACTATGGTGGTAGGGGACATCAAGCTCAATTGACATAACATACCACACAAAAACATTGTTCCACATCTTACTTTGGTGAAGAGTGACTAGGATCTTAAAAACTTGCAAATGGTCATCTGGATGCAACAATGGGTCTCTCCTCGTCCAGAGCAAGGAAGAATGAAGAAAACCAAAAATTCATGGAAACAATTAGTCCTAGCGACTGTTACACCATCCAATCTGCAGCCTATATGACTATGAGACCACGAGAACTAGATGGTGCCCAGTTACTATTGTCAGCCACTGGGACGGGGATCTATATAGGAGAT
>NW_006922107.1:1206860-1213989 GCF_000298275.1 Orycteropus afer afer | reverse complement strand
CTGAATTGTAACCTTTTGCTTTCCTAATAAACCCCATAATTTTGAGTATTGTTTGTGAGTTCTGTGTGGCCATTGCATCAAATTGTCGAACCCAGCAGAGAAATAGTGAATGATGTAAGAGGGACAGTTGATGTCAGAGTTGGTTAAGAAGTTGAAGGGTGGCAGCATGTCTGGCCTCATAGGAATTGGCTTTGTGCTGCTGATGGCAATTCTCTCCCACTTGTGGAGTTAGAGGAGGTCAGAGGAAAATGCCTCCTCTATATCCTTTTGCAGTGATTTTGGCCCCGTTTTACTCCTAATATTATTTATTCAATTCTCATTTTTTTTGGACAGGTTTTTACCAAAGAACTGTCAATTCATAATTTTAAAAGAACTATTCTTTTCCTTTGTTGATCCTGTCTATCACAATATTTTTTACTTCATGAATTTCTGTTCTTGTATTTATTATTTTCTAACATCCACTATACTTGAATTCATTTTATTGATTTAAAAAAAAAGTCTCAAATTTTATACTTCTCTCATTCATTTTCAGCCTTCAGGCTTTTTTTTTTTTTCTTTTAATTGTGTTCTGTGTGAAATATTGCATAGCAAATTAGATTCACAATCAATAATTTCAATAATTCACAATCACAAATTTTCCTGACATTGATTATTATGCCCACAATGTGCCAGCGCTCTCACCAATCCTACCCAGTTTACACCATTTCCATTCATCCTGTCTCCCTGCCTCTTTTTGCCTTCTTATCTCTGCTTTTGCATACACATTGATTGTTTGGTCTCAGGTAGTTGATTGTTTAATGGTGCACATTCCTCATGGGAGTATTATTTATTGTTTAGGCCAATCTATTATTTGGCTGAAAGGTGACCTCTGGGAGTGGCTTCCATTCCAGGTTAAAAGGATATCTTAGAGTGATAGTCTTGGGGCCTCCTCTAGTCCCTATCAGTTCAGTAAGTCTGCCCCCCCTCCATAAATTAGAGCTTTGTTGTACATTTTTTCCCATTCTAACTGGGATCTTTTATTGTGTCCCTGGTCAGAGCAGTTGTTGGTAGCCATGAACCATCTAGTTTTGGTCTCAGACTAAAAAAAGCTGTGATTCACAAGAGTCTTTAGCCCTTTGGACTAATTTCTTCCTTGAGTCTTTGGTTTCCTTTACTCTCCTTTGCTCTGATAACTGTATCTCAGATGATCACTGAAAAACTTTTAAGATCCCAGATGCTACTCACAAAACTAACATGTAGAATATTAACTTTATGAACTAAATTATGCCAATTGACCTACTTATCCCACGAGACCATAATCTTGAGCGATTAAACTCAGTAAATCATCCCTATGAGGTATTTGGATATGCTTAGGCAGTACCTCTAACCCTACTCTCTATGTGCTTTATTGGCTGCCATCAAGTCAGATCTGACTCATAGCAACCCCTCCTTGGGTTACCTAGGCAGTATCACTATGGAAGTAGATTGTTCAATCTTTCTTCCAAGGAGTGGCTGGTTGGTTTGAACCACCAGCCTTCTGGTTAGCAGTCAAATGCCTTAGGCACTATGCCACAAGAACTCCTGAATATATATGCAGCGCATATAGACATGTATTTACATATGCCCACAATTATACCTGGATATACACATGCATGTACTCCCATAAGCCTTCCTACACCTATATAGCATAGATATCTAATGTAACCACTCATATATATTTTTTTGCTTATTATTACTATTATTGCAAACCTGTGTATGTTATGGGATTTACTGTAGTTTTCTTCTATTCTTGTATAACTCTCAGTATCTTCTTTACCTTGGGTCAGAACCTTTAGTCTTTGGTGACTTAATCATCACTGAGAATATGGGCTTATAATTATTGCAAATTTGTTGATACATTATTTATTGAGTACTTCATGGTTAATTTCCATGAACTGTATATATGATAAATGTGTATATTTCTTGGATGCAGAGTTCCACATAAATTTATAAGATCATTTGTTGATTGTGGTATTCAAACACTTCTATTTACTTGATCATTGAAATAATTGTTTGAAAAATCTCTAATTGTTGCTGTGAATTTCTTTCTATTTCTAATTACATTAGGTTTGTTTTGTGTAAGTCAATCACAATTTTGTGTAAGTCAATTCTATGTCTAGATGCATGAGTGCAGAACCTTTCTATCTTCTTGATGAGTTGTACTTTATAATTATATAGTAGCCCTCTTTTCCCTAAAAATGCTTCTTCATTAGAATCCATTTAACAGATAATCATAAAGCTGTATCAGACTTTTTCTTGGTTAGCTTTTTATGGGTATACTTTTTTCCAGTTCTTTTCTGTTCTCTGTAAAGGGAATATGGCTGAATTTTTAAACACAATTAAATAATCTCTGTGTTTAGCTGTTCTTTGGAAGGGAGATTGGGCAATCTACTTCTGTAGAGATACCACCTCAGAAACCCAAGGAGGGATCGCTATGAGTCAAATCGATTCCACAGAAGTGAGTTTGGTTTGTTTTGTTGGTGTTTTAACTGGTAAGTTTAGTCTATTTGAAGGAGCTCTGGTGGCCCAGTGCATAAGGCATTTGAATGCTAACCAAAAGGTTAGCGGATCCAACCCACTCTGAGGAAGGAAGACTGGGCAATCTACTTCGATAAAGATTTACTGCCTAGGAAAACCAATGAGGGTCACTATGAGTTGGAATCGACTCTATGGCCGTGGGGTTGGTTAGGTTTTTTTGATTTAGTCCATCTGCACTGTTATGCTCATGAAATATTTAGATTCATTTCTATTTTCATCATTGTGTGCTTTCTACTCACCTTGTTTCTTCTGTGCTTGTTTTTCTCTCCTTTTTAAAAGTGTCTTTTGCATAGTTCAAGGGGGGTTTTTCTTTGTTATTATTATTTATTTTCCCCTCTACCATTTTGAAAGTAACACTTTCTACTTATTTTAGTGGCAAATTATGTTTTTGACTTAACAAATCTAACTTTAATCAATATTTCTTTACTTCTCCCAAAGCAAAGGTCTCAAAGTATTTTACCTCTAATAACCTCTCCCTTTCTAGATATTGTTGGTGGTCAGTATACAAGTTTCATACCGCTAATGTTAGTTCTTGTCATTGTAATCATTGTTGTCATATTATCTCTATCATTAACATTATTTTGTAAACCAAAACCAAACTCACTGCCATTGACTTGGATCCCATTTATAGCAACCCTCCTTGGGTTTTCCAGGTGGTATCACTACTGAAGTAGATTGCCCAACCTTCCTTTTGATTATTTTGTAGTATATGCTTATTTAGATAAAGGTTTAGAAAAATCTTTCTGTAAAAGGCTGGATAGTAAATATTTTCAGCTTTGTGGGTCACACAGTCTCTCTGTTCAATTACTTAGCTCTGCCATTTTAGTGGAAAAACAGCCATATATGTGAGTAAATGAGTGTGGCTGTGATCTATAGAACTATATTTACAAAATCTATAGAACTATATTTACAAAAACTAATAGCAACCATATTTGGTCTTTGGGGTAGAATTTACTCACTTTTGGTTTAGACGAACAACACTGACCAAATTCTTTGACTATTATTCTTTATACATCTTAGTCTTTCATTTGAGACTTATTTTTTCCTCTTCTTAAAGTCTATCATTTGGAATTGTTTTCAGCACTTCATTTGTTTGTTACTGTACTGTTTTTTCCACATATTTTGATGTCCATATTTATAAACATTTAAGCATTTTAAACATATTTATCTGTACCTGATCTTTTTAATATCTTAAATTCTTCAAGTTTTGAATTTGCTGGTTGGTTTTTATGCTGACTTTTATTAATGGTGGCATCTTTGTTTGTGTGTTTTATAATTTTCAAATATTTTTTTCATACTCAACTGAATTTTATCTGGGAAAATATTGCAAGTCCTAGCTTGAACATTCACCTTTCCAGACAGGGTTTGTAATTGCTTTGTCCAGGTGCTTTGGGAAATTATTGTTTCAGAACTATTTTATGTTAATGTCTATGTTTGTGAGCTCCCAGACAATGCATGTTGTATCAATTTGAAATTTATAGCAGATTGAGAATTAAAAGTACAAGAGTATATTTTTAATCCAGAGCAAGGCTGAGGCTAATTAGGCTTCTTGTAATCTCCCTTTGCATGTTAAGTAAGATTGTTACAGTCCAACTTTTTCATTAAAATTAAACATACTAATTCATGGGTAAGACTTTTGTGTGAACTTTCTCCGTTCTGACTCTCCCTTCTCCTACTTTTCACAGGGCAAAATTATTTTTCCTTATTCCTCTACAGTTTTTAAAATATGAGTATCTATTGCAAAGTAAGGACTAACATGAATCCAATCCCCAAATGTGAAAATTTATCCAATCTTCACATTCTCATTTTGCCATCCTGTTACCAGTCACTCGTGAAGCACTCTCTCTCTTTGACCCTAGCCAACTGGAGCTAGGTAAGAGCTCACAAGTTAAAGACATTGTCTTTCAGACTGCCAAATAAGCAGATGCCAGCTGCAAGTTTTGGGAGTCTACACAACATCCCAATATTTGACTTTCTGGACACAAATTTTGTGTTGATTTCCCACTACTCATTCAGGATGTCAGTCACAAACTTGAGAGTCTGCACAACATACTTACTTTTTGACCTGCTGGCTACTACTGCCCCACTGGATTTGATAATCTGTTAGAATGACTCACAGGGTTCATGGAGATCATACCATACTTATAGTGACAGATTTATTATAGCCACAAGGATTCAAATGAAGACATATATAAGGCAAGCTCAGGGATGGTCCCCTGTATGGAGCTTCCACGTCCCAAGGGACACACTACCTTCCCAAGAGCAGACAGTCTTGCCAATGAGCAAGCTCGGAGCCTCTGTGTTCAGGGCTTTTATTGGCCAATCTTCCATGATAGCCTAAAGCATACTTCCTGAGGCTAGTTGACAATGGACTCCCAGGTGAGTCTTCTCTGATCTGGTCAGCCCACACTTGCCAAAACAAATCCACAGGTGTGGCCTGGAAATCCCAGACAAAGGCACTCCAACTGTTCCCAGGGTTATTTCTCTAGAGTCAAGGAAGGACAGGGCCACCTTACTTGGGGTAAAACTGGGTCCTTCACCCAACATCTATCTGTTAAGATTGTCATGAATATTAAAGAGTTAATATAAGTACTAAAAAGTAGTAAGCACTACATAAGTTGTTATTATTTGCCTTTCCACCTTTTCTAATTAACATCACTCTTACTTGGAAATTATCAGTTTATTTTGACAAACCAGATGTATTAGTGAAACAATCTCCACAAAATCTTTAAAAAATATTTAATGAGCATCAAGTGGCAAGATGTACCAGATTGTCACTCTCATGTTGGTGATGAAGTAGACAGGAGTTAAGCCTTCTAATAACTGTAGTTTTTTTTTTTTTTTTTTATCCTTGTGCCATTGTGACATTTGTCTGGAAGGAAATGTTCCCCAAAATTAATAGATGCCATCTCTGGGCTCGATTATGGAACCTTATGAATTTTTGTTATTTGTTCTGTTACATCTTCTATGTAAGAAAAATAAAGCACTAAACTAACTAGAAACTGAAAGTATATTGTACAGGTGAGAAGGCAAGGAACACATGTTAGATATCACATTTATTGTTAATAATTCCTTATGGAAGATATTCATTTTTTAATAAAAAGGTGTTTCATGTGACCAATATATAGGATAATGGTAGAAAGTTCTATCATTTTTGTTGTTGCTGTTGAAGATGCTAAAACCAAAGACTGATATTTGTGAAAATTGTTAAAGAAAAATAAAAGAGGTTTTTAAGAAGGAAGGTAAAAAACTGAAGATCTTTATTGCATGAGGAAAATGATAAATGATGACTGATTTTTTTTAAAGGGAGTTTGAGCTATTTTGGCCATATTTTATTTCAATATTCTCCAGCAAACAAAAGAGCCTTTAAATAAAAATCTAGAATGATCATCATAGACAATATCATAGAGATTCTATTTATAGTCAAATAAAATGAGCATACTGTAAGAAGCTCCTGGTAGTATTAAATCAATCTATGTTGTTGTTGTTGTTATGTGCCGTTGAGTCAGCCCTGACTCATAGCGACCCCTCCTTGGGTTTCCAAGGCAGTATCACTACAGAAGTAGAATTGCCCAACCTTCCTTCCGAGGAGTGGCTGGTGGGTTTGAACCGCCAGCCTTCTGGTTAGCAGTCAAATCAATCTATATGTTCCCCAAAAAGCTATATAAAATGTGCAGATTTGATATCAGTGCCAAAGTAAATAATAATTGAGGACTAAGGTAAGATAAGAAAGAAGCTTATATGTTAGAGTTGGGATATTTTGTTGTGATTTCCAAAAATGAGAAAATAAGGAAGTTTTCAGAAACTATGGACCAAAAATACAGGTTTTAAATTTCAAGAAATAAAATCTCAAAACATTATTTAAAAGGTATATTGTAAACAATAGAAAATAATGGGAGTAATTAGCCAGAATGTGGAAACCAGTAGAACATGGAAATTATTGAACAATATCATTAATATCACATGCAAGTAAAGTTTTACTTAAAATAATTGAAAAACGTTGCAGTAATATATTGACAGGGAACTTCCAGAAATTCAAGCTGGATTCAGAGGAGGACATGGAATGAGAGATCTCAGTGCTGATGTCAGATGGATCTTGGCTGAAAGCAAAGAATACCAGAGAGATGTTTACTTGAATTTTGTTGACTATGCAAAAGTATTTGACTGCATGGATCATAACAAATTATGGATAATATTGAAAATAATGGGAATTCTGGAATATTTAATTGTGCTCGTGCGGAGTGTGTACATAGACCAGGAGGCTGTCATTCAAACAGAACAAGAGGATACTTCATGGTTTAAATCAGGAAGGGAGAGTGTCAGGGTTGTATCTTTTTACCATACTTATTCAATATGTATGCTGAGCAAAAAATACAAGATGCTAGATTATATGAAGAAGAATGCAGCATCAGGATTGAAGGAAGACTCATTAACAACCTGTGATATACAGGTGACACAACCTTGCTTGCTGAAAGTAAAGATGAGTTGAAGCACTTACTGATGAAGATTAAAGACTACAGTGTGTAGTATGGATTACATCTCAACATAAATGAAAACCTTCACAACTGGACCA
>NW_006922107.1:1203217-1206470 GCF_000298275.1 Orycteropus afer afer | reverse complement strand
GGTAACATTGGGACTGTGCCTTTTTTACTTGTCAACCTTGGGCTTGTCAGCCTCAGCAGCCAGCAGCTGTCTAAATAAAGAAAAGCCTCTAGCTTCAGTGGGCCAGGAGCTGGGGGCAGAGCTGAAGCCCAAGGCTGAGGGGCTTTCACTCAGCCCCTAGAGCCTGGCACTTTGAACTTGGACTTAAAGCCACCAAATTATAAGAATAAACTCCTGTTTGTTAAGGCCATCCCATTTGTGGTATATTTCCTGTCAGAGTGGTACTAGGTAACCAGAACAAGCAGCATCACGATAAATGAAGAAAAGATTGAAGTTGCCAAAGATATTATCTTACTTGGTTCCACAAGCAACACCAAAGGAAGCAGCAGTCAAGAAATCAGACGTCGTACTACACTTCACAAATCTGCTTCAAAAGACCTCTTTAAAGTTCTGAAGAGCAAAGATATCACTTTGAAGACTGAGGTGCACCTAACCCAAGCCAAGGTATTTTCAATAGACTCATTTGCATATGAAAGCTGGACAATGAATAAGGAAGACAGAAGAAGACATGATGTTTTTGTGTTGTGGTGTTGGTGAAGATTACTGAAAGTACAAGAATGGGTATGACTTCCAGAAGAGCTAACAAATCTGTCCTGGGAGAAATGCAGCTGGAATGCTCCTTAGAAGTGAGAATGGTCAGACTTCGTCTCACCAACTTTGGTCATGTTGTCAGAAGAGAACATTCCCTGGGGAAGGATATCATGCTTGGTAAAGGGAAGGGTCAGCAAAAAAGGCGAAGGCCCTCAACAAGATGAATTGACACAGTGGCTGCAACTATGGGCTCAGGTATAGCAAAGACGGTGAGGCTGACACATGACCAGGCATTGTTTCGTCCTGTTGTACATAAAGAAACTATGAGTTGGAGCTGACTTAATGGCACCTAATAACAACAACGATAATCATTCAGAGCCAATATAGGTTCACTGAGCATAAGGTATGCTCAGCTAAACTTGGTCCATTTCTTAACAGGGCAGATGGATTGCTAGACCAGGATAATGCATGATATTGCATCTTGTTTGAAGCAAAGCATTTGGCAAAGTCTCAGATGATAATCTTATAATCATTTATTGAAATATGTCTCAGATTATTATGAAGTTAGGTAGACTGATAGCAAGATAAACCAAACCAAACCTATTGCCATTGAGTTGATTCATAGTGACCCCTATTGAGTTTCCAAGGCTGTAAATCTTTACAGAAGCAGATTGCCTCATCTGCCTCCCAAAGAGCAGCTGGCGAGTTGGAATCACTGACCTTCTGGTTAGCAGCCAAATGCCTTCCCCACTATGCCACAATAGCTGGATGAACAGCATTATCAAAATGGCATCAATGAATGAATTAAACAATGTCAAAATAAAGTGAAAGCCCTTCTACAGTGTCACAGGTTCCTTAGAACAAGGATTATATTGTTGGTAGTTTTGAAGATGACCCAAAACCAGGAAGGTTAAGTAATATAGTGCCAGAACTCTAACTGGTATTACCACCAGTCATCTGTCAGTTTGTCCTAATGTGGTGGCTTTCATGTTGCTGTAAGGCTGGAGGTTTGCCACCAGTATTTCAAATACCTGTAGAGTCACACATGGTGGACAGGTTTCAGCAGAACTTTCAGAATAAGACAGACTGAAAAGAAGGAAAGGGTCATTTACTTCTCAAAGAATTGGTCAGTTAAAGCCTTATGAATAGCAGTGAAACACTGTCTGATATATTACTGGAAAACTTTATGAATAGCCCTGAAACATTGTTTGCTATAGTGCTGGAAGATGAGCCCCTCAGGTCAGAAGACACTCAAAATACAATTGAGAAAGAATTCCTCCTTGAAGTAGAGTTGACCTTAATGACGAGGATGAAGTAAAGCTTTTTGAACCTCCATTTGAAATCATTCTTTAATAATCAGACCATGGAATGCATGAGGCATGAATCTAGGAAAATTAGTGTCAGGATTGGAGGAAGACTCATTAACAACCTGTGATATGAAGACAGTACAACCTTGCTTGCAGAAAGTAAAGATGACTTGAAGCACTTACTGATGAAGATTAAAGACTACAGTCACAGCATTTACAATAGCATTAAATGAGCTAAGATGTGTGTTCTGGTTACCTAGTGCTGCTCTGACAACAGTATAGCACAAATGGGATGGCCTTAACAAAGGCCAACAAACAGAAGTTTATTCTCTCACTTTGGAGGCTATAAGTCCAAGTTCAAAGTGCCAGGAGCCAGGGGCTGGGTGAAAGCCCCTCAACCTTGAGCTTCAGCTCTGCTTCCTGTTCCCAGCCCACTGGAGCTAAAGGATTTTCTTCACTCAGACAGCTGCTGGCTGCTGAAACTGACAAGCCCAATGATCGACAAGTATAACGACTCAGTCCCGATGTTACCAAACCACATGGCGGGGCCATTAATTTATGTCCATTGAAAGTCCCAAGGTTGGCGGAGCATGGCAGGCTGCTGAACAACGACTCGGCTACATGCAGGATTCAAACATGTCATAAGCTAGAGACCATTCCCAAAGCTGTTTCTTATATGCGGGAAGCAGACCACATACCCAAAGCAGCTACTCAGCTGCTCCAATAGATTCCACCATGGAATTACTTACTATTCTCACCATGGGGAATAACTACATCCAGCTGCCTAGCTACTCAACCAGGCCCAGCCCAAGTTGACACACAAACTTAACTACCGAATGTGTATAAATAACAAAGTTAAAGAAAGAAGTACTCACTGAGATGCAAGAAGCTGTTACAATTACTTTAAAAAATAGAATTTTGTATCAAAGTATGTCCTATCTCATGCAAAATGTTTCCACAGAAAAAGAAAAGTGAATCTCAGAAAAACTGTGACTCACGAATGTGAATGATAAATAGTGCTGTTATCATTGTTGTTAGATACTATCTAGTTGTCTCCAACTCATAGTGACCCTAAGTGCAACAGAATGAAATACTGCCAGCTCCTGCACATGCTCACAATATTTGATATGCTTGAGCCTATCATTGTCCCCACTGTATCAATCCATCTTTTTTTTTTAATGGGCTTTATTTTAAAAGAATCAAGTTTTGTTCATGCTCAGTTGACTCCCATCAGCCACTTTCCAGACAGTACAGGCTTCGGGACAGGCATGGGGCAGGGCTTGTCTTTATTTCTAAAGGTGAGACTACTGACCCTTCTTATAAAAGTGGGTAGGTCCTACTTTCTGGGCAGACCCTTGGGCAGGGAGCTGGGATTA
>NW_006922107.1:1200327-1202717 GCF_000298275.1 Orycteropus afer afer | reverse complement strand
GGATCTGGATCCTATTGTGCTGCCTACAACTGTCCGTGAGTGAACAATCCACCATTCTGCCTGGTGATCTTGGATTTGTCATCTGCTGGAGTCAACAATCAGTACATTGCCTGCCAACCTTGAGCTCATCAGCCCCTGAAACTGGGTGAGTCAGGAAAAGCCTCCAGTTTGACGTTTGATCCAGAGACTTGGAATTTGCCAGCTTCTATAACTGTGTAAGCCATTCTCCTAAGATAAATTTCTCTCTCTATATATAAGCTTTACTGGTGTTGCTTCTCTAGAGAACCCAGCCTAACACAAGGGTCTTCCCCTTTTTCTCTGATCCTCTACTTTACCAAGCATGATATCTTTCTCCAGGGACATGTCCTTTCTGAAGGACGTGACATGACATGTTCATGACATGAACAAAGTATGTGAGATGAAGTCTGGTGATTCTTGCTTCTAAGGAACATTCCAGCTGCATTTCTTCTAGGACAGATTTGTTCATTCTTCTGGAAGTCCGTGGTATTTTCAGTATTTTTCACCAACACAATCCATACACACCAATTCTTCTTAGATTTTCCTTATTCATTGTCCAGCTTTCACATGCATCTGAGGCAATTGAAAACACCATGTTTGATGAATAAGAAGTACTATTATTGATAGAAAGGAGCTCTGGTGGGTTAGTGGGTAAGACATTTGGCTGCTAACCAAAAGATCATTGGTTCAAACCCACCAACAACTCCACAGGAGCTATATGAAAAAATCTACTTTGTAAAGATTTACAGCCTTGAAAACCCAATGTAGGTCACTATGAGTTAGAGTCTACTCAATGGCTTTGGGTTTGGGCTTGGGATTTTTTATTACTGATAGAAATGCCTCTCCTTGAATATTTCCAGTAATAATGAAGTCTCTACTTCATAAAAAATTATTAGAAACCTCATTGTTTAAAAAGCTATTATTGTACATATATCTCTCTCCCTGTAGTGTCCACATATGCACAGGTGCTATAAGAACAGAAGTATCTAATTCCCATCTGGGAAGAAAGAAAGGAAGGGAAAAGGAAGGGTCAGTCAAGTAGTTCATATCAGAAAGGTGCAGTTAAACTGCATTGTAAAGAGTTTGTGACCTGTTGAATGCCAATAGTTTTATTTATTTATTTATTTTAGCATAAATAGTTACCATGTCATGTCTTCCTAATATACTCATAAAGTAATGTCTTTGGTTAAAAGTGTTAGTTGAATCCTCACTATTATTGTATTCAGTCTACTAATGCAGCTTGTTAATATCAGTTGTTGTTGTTGTTAGGTGCCGTAGTGTCAGTTCAGACTCAGAGTGACCCTATGTACAACAGAGCAAAACACTGCCCAGTACTGTGCCAGCCTCACAATCCTTGCTATACTTGAGCCCATTGTTGCAGTCACTGTGCCAATCCATCTTGTTGAGGGCCATCCCCATTTTTGCTAACCCTTCAATTTACCAAGCATGATATCCTTCCCCAGGAAATGGTCCCTTCTGACAACATGACCAAAGTAGGTGAGACAAAGTCTGGCGATTCTCTCTTCCAAAGAACATTCTGGCTGCACTTCTCCCAGGACAGATTTGTTAATTTGTCTGACAGTCCACGGTACTTTGAGTATTCTTCACCAACACCACAGTGCAAAAGAATCAACTACTCCTTGGTCTTCTTATTAATTTTTCAGTTTTCATATGCATATGAGGCTATTGAAAATACCATGGTTTGGGTTAAATGCACCTCAGTCTTCAAAGAGGTATCTTTGCTTTTGAGCACTTTAAAAAGGTGAAATTAAAAGCACACTAATTTCCTGCTTCTCCATAGTCACTTGCTCATTAACAACTCATTTTAAGAGGACAGAAGATCATTGATATTTTAAGTGCCTTCACTTTTCTTTATGTAACTGGAGAACGTCAGTTTATGGGAAAGTGTCTGTCAAAAATCTATTGACATGTGGGCATGAGTCATCTTCTTAAAAAATAGTTTGAGATCAAAGTTGAAATCTCTATACAACATAATGCTTATCACTAGGATTCTTCAAACTCTTCACTATATATAGTGAATTTTATATACTATGTCAAGGATTGTGGTGGAGAAGATTCCTTGTAAGTAGGAGAAAAGACACAAAGAATAGCTTTATTAAAAGATATGAAATATTTTGGAGCATTCATATGCAGAAAAAAAGTGACCATTTACAAAGGAGAATGGCATGGTCTCCATTTCTACACTGAACATAAAATGATTAAGGAATGTTGAGAAATTCAAAGAGGATGCATCTTTTTGGTATGAAATAGTGTACTAAGGAGATGTGATAATGAATCTTAGCAGACATATCAGTACCTATAGGGAGGTGGTATCTAGTATAAGGGACTCCTTGCTAGGCACAAGGAAAAGC
>NW_006922107.1:1197264-1198701 GCF_000298275.1 Orycteropus afer afer | reverse complement strand
AGGTAGATACACTCCTTGGAGAGAACAATCATGGAAGAAAGAAGAGTTGCTTATGCACAGAGAGACAGTTCGGGGAGCAGGAGTGCATGGAGAGATGGACACAGGAAAGAGGAAACTATCAGGAGGAAGTGGGAGGGGAGCTGTTGCATTGGGGTAAATTGTAGTCAATGTCATGAGACAAAGTGCATACACATATAGCATAGTATTTTGCTGAATGTAATTCAAAAACAGTTGCAGCAGTATATTGGCAAGGAATTTCCAGAAATTCAAGCTGCATTCAGATGAGGGTATTGAATGAGGGATATCATTGCTTATGTCAGATGGATATTCACTGAAATCAAGGAATGCCAGAAAGATGTTTACTTGTGTTTTATAGACTAGGCAAAGGCATTCAACTGAGTACATCACTACAAATTGTGAATAAAATTGTGAAGAAGGGAAGTTCCAGAACACTATATAGTGCTCATGAGGAACCTGTATATAGACCAAAAGGCAGTCATTTGAACAGAACAAGAAGATACTGCTTGGCTTAAAATCAGGAAAGGTGTGTGTCAGGGCTGTATTCTTTCACCATACTTATTCAACCTGTGTGCTGAGCAAATAGACCAAGAAGCTAGACTATATGAAGATCAGAATTGAAGGAAGACTCATTAACAACTTGCAATATGCAGATGACACAACTTTGATTGCTAAAGTGAAGAAGATTTGAAGCACTTACTGATGAAGATCAAAGATGCCAGCCCTCAGTACGGATTACACCTGAACGTAAAGAAAACAAAAAGCCTCACTACTGGACCAGTAAGCAACATCATGACAAATGGAGAAAATATTGAAGTTGTTAAGGATTTCATTTTGCTTGAATATTCTTTCAATGCCCATGAAAGCAGCAGTCAAGAAATCAAATGATGCATTGCATTGGGCAAATCTGCTGCAAAAGACCCTTTAAGTGTTCAAAGGCAAATATTTCACTTTGAGGGCTAAGGTGCACCTGACTCAAGCAATTGCACTTTTAATTGCCTCCTAATATGAAAATGAAGGGTGGACAATTGATAAAGAAGACTGAAGAATAATTGATACATTTTAATTATAGTATATCATGGACTGCCAGAAGAATGAACAAATCTGTGTTGAAGGAAGTACAGCCAGAGTGTTCCCAGGAAGCTAGGATGATTAGACTTTGTCTCACATACTTTGGACATGTTATCAGGAAAGCAAATTCCCCCAGAGAAAGACATCATACTGGATAAAGTGGAGGGTCAGCATAGAAGAGGATGACTCTTAATGAGATGGATTGACACAATAGCTGCAAGGAAAGGATGGATTCAAGCATAGCAACAATTGTGAGGATGGCGCAGGACAAAGTAGTGTTTTGTTCTACTGTGCAAAGGGTCACTATGAGTTAGAATGGCTCCAGGGCACCTAACAACAACATATATA
>NW_006922107.1:1196008-1196917 GCF_000298275.1 Orycteropus afer afer | reverse complement strand
CCTTGGAAACCCAAGGAGGGGTCACTATGAGTTGGATCCAACTCCACAGTAGTGAGTTTTTTTTTTTTTTTTTTTTTGGTTTATACTCATATACAAGTAGCCCTGGTAGAGCAGTGGTTAAGACATTTGGCTGCTAGTCTGCAGGTTGGTGGATCGAACCCACCAGTTGCTTTGAGGAAAAAAGATGAGGCAGTTTGCTTCCATAGAGATTTACAGCCTTGGAAACCCAATGGGGGTTGCTGTGAATCAGAACTGACTCGATAGCAATGAGTTTGTTCTGATTTTTTGTTTGTTTGTTTTATTTTTGGTCATACACATATGCAGAGCAATTAAGAATGGGTATGTTTGAATTATGGAATTACGATGTTGGCAAAGAGTATTGAATATACCATGGACTGCCAGAAGAACAATCTATCTAGGAAGAAGTACAGCCAGAATGCACCTTAGAAGCAAGGATGGTGAGACTTCAAGTGCTTTGAATATGTTATTAGGAAGGACCAGTCCCTGGAGATTAATATGCTCGGGAAAGAAAATAAATGACATGGACTGATACAGTGGCTACAACAGTGGGTTCAAAGATAGCAATGATTGTGAGGATGGCACAAGACTGGCGAGTGTTTCTGTTAGTTGTACATGGGGTTTCTATGAGTAGGAACAAGGTCAAAGGCACCTACCATCAACAACATACACATATAGATATTCATATGTATATGTCCCTGGGTGGCAGAAATACTGGAATGTTCGACTACTAGTTAAAGGATTGGCAATCCAAACCTACCCAGAGGCACTCAGAAGAGAGGCCTGACAATCTGCTTCTGAAATGTCACAGCCTTGACCATGAATTGGAATTGGAATTGGCTCGATGGCAGCTAACAACAATATATATGTGTGTGTGTGTGTGTATATATA
>NW_006922107.1:1194861-1195713 GCF_000298275.1 Orycteropus afer afer | reverse complement strand
GGGCAATCCTACTTCCGTAGTGATACTGCCTCGGAAACCCAAGGAGGGGTCGCTATGAGTCAGGGCCGACTCGACGGCAAATAACAACAACATATGTGTGCATATGTATACACACACAAACATATATGTTCAGTATTACAATATAAATATTAAGGTTCTATTTTGTTCTTCTTTCACTATCCCTTTGCCCCAGGAAATTTCTTCTAAGGACATAAAAAAATTAAAGGAGAGTTGGCTGCAGACAGTTACTTGCATAATGAATAAGAAGGTTCATGTTTGAGCCTTTGAGGAGGAGTTTGTTAAAATATTAAAAAGAACACCAAACAGAGTTCTCAAATTTCTTTATGCCAATCCCCATGGAGCCCTTAATCCTCACACCGTCCTAATGCCTGCTAGTAGACTTTAAAGCCAATGGTGGAAAAAAGAGTACAGGGGAAGGAAAAACTGGAGAAATAAGCTCTACACATGCTCAGTCTTATTAATGCATAAATTATTCATTTAAAATTATAAAACGGATCAGGTGATTTCTGTTTCTTGGTCTGTTGTTTTTGTTTATGTGCTGCTTTAATATTTCTCTATTTTTTGCTTTGTTGACTCGTTTCAACCATCACAAGTGTTTCTGTCCTGTCAGAATGTGCACTCAATGTGCAGACACTCAACCAGGAAGATTGGATCAAAGAAAACACACAACCACATTATACCAGAAGAAAGAGCACTGGATCTTGCACATAGAAAAATTAGGCTCCGATTCAACTTTTCCATGTCTCCTTGTGCTGCCATTTCCTCATGAGCAAATTGATATTGTAAGGATAAACTGAGATGAAGGCTGTTCAAGTGTTTTGAAACCTATAT
>NW_006922107.1:1192781-1194725 GCF_000298275.1 Orycteropus afer afer | reverse complement strand
ACAAAGCATAAAGAAGCCAGATAAAAGTGTATGTACATATTATACATGAAAGTGAAATAGTAGGAACAAGTATATATACATATGTGGTATTTATTGTTTAAAAATGTTGCCTCCCAATGAAATGTTAACTAGGGGCTTTTGGATTGAATTACCTGCCCAAAATAGAAAATAAAATATTACTCTTAGGGGTGTTTTTATTGTATGTGACCTTATATTTAAGACTTTCTGTATTTTTCAAGTGATGGACTCTGACTACTGATTCTTTTAAAAATACTCTGTGGTGAATGAGCTGCTTCCAAAAACCATTCATTTTTCCCTTGAATCTATAAATCCTCAAGTTTTAAAAATTTGCACACATGCAAACATTCAACCCAATTATCCCTCAAAAAAAAAAAAAAAAAAAACTCAAAAAACGGACCAAAAAGCAACATCATGATAAATTGAGAACTCACTGCCATTGAGTCAGATCCGACTCATAGTGACTCCTCCTTGGGTTTCCGAGGCAGTATCACTACAGAAGTAGATTGCCCAACCTTCTTTCCCAGGAATGGTTGGTGAGTTTGAACTGCCAGCCTTCTGGTTAGCAGTCAAATGCCTTAGGCGCTACACCACCAGAAAAAGCCTCTTTATAATGCTTCATATATTCTTTTTGATATTTTATTCTTGGTATTTCCAATGTATTCCTCACTGACATTGTTTAGACAGTATATTTGCTTTTCTTAAAATATATACACACAGCTCAGTTCACAGCTCAAGACAGCAACCTAAAAGATGGCTAGAACGTAGACTAGGAAGATATACAAAATTAGCTTCATTATTCTAATCCAATCATGGATTAAATGCGTGACCTCGGACAACTTATTTAGCCTCACTGAATGTCATTTTGGATAGTGATAATACTTACCTCATAGGGCTTATGAGACTTTTAAAAGATAAATATATTAACTTTCTATAGTAGGGTCTGGCACATAGAAGACAACTGATGTTAATTTTAGAATAATATCTATAGATTAGATTATACAATAAGTACATTTCTTTGGCAGATATCCTTGGTAAATAACTATTTTTGGATTTAAAACCCATAGTGTCTATTGTAGGGAGTTCCACTAAGATGGTGGAATAGGCAGAAAGACTGCACAGACTCTCCTCAACAAAGAAAAGGGGAACCAATTAACACAGATACGGAAGATAATGCTGGACACCTGAACCTTGAAGAGAAGGATATAGAAGTGAACTAAACCCCAACTAGCAGAAGAATTTGCATGAAAACACCAAAAAAGGAGACATATGGAGCTGCGGTCTGGCAGCAATCCTGACTGCCCAGACAGCTTTGAGAGTGCCGAGTGGCAGTAAGACCTAAGAATTAACCTAAAAATCAACCCTGCTAGCCAGGGACTGAATGGAGGACTGCTCTGGTGGGTGGGGAATAAGAGATGAAGCAGCAGCAAAGAGGAAGGCAGGCTGAGATGTGGAATTTTGCCTGTCCACAGGACACAGCCATTTTGGATGTTTAAAGGAGACTTGACCATTTTGGATATTTAAAGCGACAGTGTTCTCCCAGATTGCAGGAATTTAAGAACAGGCTCTGCTTCCTGAGACCGGCAAAGACATCCTGGACTCATGGATTACTGAAAAGTTTCAACATTCCCCTTGTTACTCTTATATCTCACACCCTCTTGGTGAACAGATGTGTGGCCATCCCTTACACCCTCCCACCTTCTAGGCTGACAGGAATTAAATCCCAGTCTGTGTGCTCCCACGGAACCTGGGTACCCTGCCCCGCCTTGTCCAGATATTTTTTTTTAAGTTTGTTTGTTTTAAAACTACTACTATTAGCATAGAGCCTAAGGCACTTGACTGCTAACCAGGAGGCTGGCGGTTCAAACCCACCAGCCACTCCTCGGAAGGAAGATAGGGCAATCTACTTCCGTAGTGATACTGCCT
>NW_006922107.1:1191201-1192009 GCF_000298275.1 Orycteropus afer afer | reverse complement strand
AAGTGAGAGTCACCACCTCCTTCTCCACGAATGAGACTACGATAAACAACCACCAAGAAAAGCCTGACTCATCCTTAGCTGCTCTTCACAAAGAGTTAACAGAGATCTAAATACAGCAACATCACAATGTCTCAGAGACAACAGACCATCACAGGCCACACAAAGAAGCAAGATAAAGTGATAGAAACAAGGGAGCAGGATACTGACCCAGCACACATTCCTGAGGAAGAAACAGCATTGGAACTCCCTGGTAAGGAATTAAAAATAATTATATTTAGGTTTCTTCAAAGGATTGAGAGGCAGATCAAGGAAAACACAGACAAATCCACAGAATAATTTTGGAAAAAAATATAAGAACAACATGACAAAATAAATTAAAAAAAATAGAAATGATTCAAAATCTACAGATAGAAATCTAGAAGATTAATACTAAATTTTCAGAAACAGATAACACATTGAAAGGCCACAGTAGTCAAAACTGCCTGGTATTGGTATTGGTCTGCCTGGTGACAGACACATATACCAATGGAATAGAATTGAGAACCCAGAAATAGATCTATTGACCTATGGTCAGCTGATCTTTGACAAAGGGCCAAAATCCATTCAATGGGGAAGAGAATGTTTGTTTAATAAATGGTTCTGGCAAAATTGGATATCCATTTGCAGAAAATGAAGCCAGATCTGTACCTCACACCATACACAAAATCTAGCTCAATAACATACTATACAAAACATTGTTCCACCTCCTACTTTGGCGAGTAGTGACTGGGATCTTAAAAGCTAGCAAGCTGCCATCTAGATGCAATGA
>NW_006922107.1:1183051-1189711 GCF_000298275.1 Orycteropus afer afer | reverse complement strand
CATTTGATCCAGCCATTCCATTACTAGGTATATATCCTAAAGAAGTGAGAGCCATGACAAGAACAGACATATGCACACCCATGTTCACCACAGCACTATTTACAATAGCCAAAAGTTGGAAACAATCTAGGTGTCCATCAACTGAGGAATGGATAACCAAACTGTGATACATACACACAATGGATTACTATGCAACCCTAAAGAATAACCTAGAATCTGCAAAACACCACATAACATGGATGAAGTTGGAGGACATTATGCTGAGTGAAATAAGTCAGTCAAAGAAGAACAAATAATGTATTAGTCTGTTATTGTAAAAGTCAAGGAATGGTTTATATATGGAAGCAAATTTTCTTTGTTGGTTACCAGGGTGGGAGGGTAGGGTAGGGAACATTGTTAGATAGGTAGAGATGAGTATTGATTTGCATGAAGAGAAGGGCAATGTACCAAATGTGAGTGATCAACATGGTGGCATTGAGAAAGAGAAAGACATAGAGAGGTACATGGGAAGTACAGACAACAACAATGAACCCTTTTGCACATACAGTATTGCATTGTCAGTGAAGGCAAACACGGGGATACAGGTGGATAGATGGATGGACAGGCTGAACTATTAGGTATGTCTATGCAGTAGGGAGTGTACCCAAGACCATGTATAAGGTTGGAAGACAAAGTTTCTACAAGTGTATTTGTATGTTCTGTAAGAATTCCTAGGGGTATAGTAGAGCTGACAAGGGACAAGTTTGTAATAACTTCTTGTCACAGCCAGCTACCCAGAGGGACCAAGTAGTTGAACCTGCGGGCTCAGGACCATAGTCGCAGGGGACATCAAGTTCAATTGGCATAACTTACTGCACAAATCATTGTTCCACCTCCTACTTTGGGGAGTAGCAACTGGGATCTTAAAAGCTTGCAAGCAGCCATCTAGGTGCAATGATGGGTCTCTCCTCATCCAGAGCAAAGAAGAATGAAGAAAACCAAAGATTCATGGAAACAATTGGTCCTCGCAACTGATACACCATGCAATTCTCAGCCTGTGTGAATATGAGACTAGAAGAACTAGATGTTGCCCGGGTACCACTGTCAACCACTCGGACAGGGGTCTATGTAGGAGATCCTGGATAGAGAGGGAGAACAATGTGGAACAAAACTCTAAATCACTTGGGAAAAAAAACGGAGACCAGGTTTGCTGATCTGATAGAGCCTGGTGGAACCCCTGAGACTATGGCCCCTAGCTGCCCTTCAGGTTTGGAATTGAACCCACTTCTGTGGCTTCCAGCCAAACAAAAGACAGGCAGAAGAACATGTACCTGAAGTAGATACACTCCTTGGAGAGAACAATCATAGGAGAAAGATGGGCTTCTTATGCACAGGGAGACAGTTCAGGAGGCAGGAGTGTATGGAGGGATGGACACAGTGAAGAGATAGCTATCGGGAGGAAGGTGGAGGAGAGGTGTTACATTGGCGTAAATTGTAGTCAATGTCATGAGACAACATGTGTGTGAACTGCTGTATGGAAAGTGAATTTGCTCTGTAAATTTTCACCCAAATCAGTTTTAAAAATAAAATTATATGAGAAAAAAAAAGTGTCTATTATATAAATGCCTACATGGATATCTTTGTAGCTTCTATGACTATTAATTTCTCACCCTTTCTGTTCAAATCAGCAGAAAATTATTATATACGTACTAAGTGCCAGTCACTATGCTAAGTATTGAGAATCAAAGAAGAATAAGGCAGAGATTTTGCACTTCAGGAACACGATGTGGTCCAGGAGTGAAGACACTCATTTTATCTATCTTAGTACAAAGGAAAAGAGAAAAATGTAGATGATTATCACTGGAATTATGTGTTTACATTTTGATAAATGGCATCTAAGATTGTTCTTTATTTGTTAAAGTACAGAAAAATGAAAAATATGCACTCTTTTTGCTTTTCATTAATCTACTTCTGTGTGTGCAGACAATGAACATCAGAGAACAAGGCACCCACCAACATTATATTATAAATTCTCTCAGTATTTCTTCTGTGTTTTTATTGCTTTTTTACGTGCCTTGACATTTTCATGTGAGTAAAATATAGTCCCACAGTCAAGTTGTTCTCAGTCAGGTCTACAAAGGGAAAAGTCATTCAATAAACATAAAAAAAAAAAAAAAAGAGTTAAAGGAAAATGCTAGAAGCCAATCCACTGCTGATATAGGTTTGAGTGTTCTTTTTTCACTTTGATTAAAACTGCATGCAGTGGTGCATTTGAGGTATATTAGTTTGTTGTTGTTATTGCCTAGAAAATACAGAGTTAGATCAGTTATGACAATCACAGGTCACCCAGATGCTTCGGATGATTCAAAAAAAAATTCTCTAAGGGATAGAATTGTTTGTCTAACTATACAATGGCTCATAGGATTACAAAGGTTTTCTGTCAGATTCATATTCTTGGGGCAGGGTTTCAAATCCTTAGAAGTAGCCCAGGGTTAGTTGCAAGGTATAATTGTTTTTAGGTATAATCCTAATCCCAAAATTTCAGGCTATAAGTGTGAAGGTGATGAGTTTTCTGATACAGACCAGGGTATATGATCCTCATGATTTTAATTCCAGATTACCTCCAGTCCTCAAAGAATATCAGAGTAGTATAGAGGTTAAGAATGTCCTTGGAGCCAGACAGTCTGGGTGTGGATCTTGGCTCTGTCACTTACTGCGTGACCTTGGACAAATGAACTTTTCTGTGTATCAGTTTTCCTATTTGTTTGATGATTCTTCATAAGACTGTTGTGAGGCCTAAAAAACTTAATACATGTAGTATTCTTAGACTTATATCTGGCTTATAGGAAGTGTTGATTGGTTTTATCAGTATCCTGACTTGTGTTTAGTTAAAAATTCTGCTTGAAATTTTAACCAATTTTATAAAAAAAGTTTTAATCAGTCAGTCATTAGAAAGATATTAGGTACTCACTTTATGATGAGTACCATGCCAGATGATGAGAAAGAGAAAGGTTTAATGGTTCAGAGGCTGTTATGAGCCTGTCAAAAACAAAAAGTTACCATGGAGTTGACTACGTCTCATGGAGACCCAATGTGTGTCAGAGTAGAACTTTGCTGCAAAGGGTTTTCAATGGTTGATTTATTGGAAGTAGATTGTTGTCGTTGTTGTGTGCCATCTAGTCAGACCCAACTCATAGTGACCCCTCCTTGGGTTTCCGACGTGGTATCTCTATGGAAGTAGATTGTCCCACCTTCCTTCTGAGGAGTGACTGGTGGGTTTGGACCATCAGCCTTCTGATTAGCAGTCAAGTGCCTTAGGCACTACTCTACCAGAGCTCCTTGGAAGTAGATTACTGGACCTTTTTGAGGCACCACTGGGTGGACTCGAACCCCCAACCATTTGCACATTTCAAGCAGGCTTACATATATTCTTAATTCTGATTAGGCTAATTTCTCCAAGTGACGAGCAATGAGATGCTCCACATTTTAGAAACTATTCTAAAAGGGTGACTTTTTTTTTCTTTCTTTCACTGTTATGATTTAACTTTAAAGTACTCACATCATAGTATAGCTTTGTTCCTTTTTTCTTCCCTCTCATGCAGATAGAGTTCTGGAAGATTTCCAGTCTGTTGAGAACTTCAGTGTGTTTACCAATCACTTTCATTGAATCGCTGTGCCTGAATAGTACATGCAAAAACCTTTTAACAGCTTTCTTTGTAGTTGTACTTATATTCACATGAATGGCTTTATATAACTCTTCTGACCCTATGTATTAAAGTCCTTCTTTCAAAATAAAGTATAACCAAGTTAGATATTAAAAGTTTCTATACCACAAGGATTGCTTTCTATTATATTTTCTTTTCCTGAGATTTGGGAGATACAGTTGTTATTTATTTGTTTTCTTATGTTAGGGATCATCCTCCTATTTACCCCAATGACTCTCTTCCCAAAATGCTGACAGGAATTTGACAACAATCCAACTCTCTGATCTATTTCATGTTTTATATTTGTCATATCCTGGAGAAATTGATTTGTTTCTCTATGTAGATATGCAGATTCTCCCTTTGGATCTCTCATGGAATATGTAAGAATCTTTCTTACTTTTTGTATCTCTGCCTCATAAAAGTAACAGATGAACATAACAAATGCCATAAGCTGTTTTAAAGTGTTTGTTGGTTTAGAATAAGGAATATTTGCAGTTGATATTCAAATTAATTGTTTTCCAAAGGTGAAGTGAGCCAATAGATTTGATGCAAACATACCCTGTATCTAATTCTTCTGCATATAAAAAAAAAAAAAAAGAATTTCTTGCCTCACCATGACAAGGAAAGATGTAATATTGGGAGGTTGTGGAGAGAAGTAACTATCTCCTTCTCTTCTTTTCTTGAATAAAATCAGTTCATACTCTCCTGAAAATATTAAAACTTTACCTTTACCTACATTCAGACAGAGATAACTGACCTGAATATATTAAACTCCATTCTAAAAGCACCTAATCATAATATACTATTTTCTCAATTTCCTATGTTATTGTCAGTACCATTTACAATGAACAACATTCACTTCTGGAATATTTGAATTTTCTATGTGTTCAAAATGGGAAAGCATGACACAGTTTCTTTCCCATGGGAGCCTTGTTCAGAGCTTGTTTGATCTGTGACCTGCTTAAGCTGCCAGGAAGTGTTAGGATTTCTGTAGGATCTTTAAAATGGAGATCTGGACTGAAGGACAATGCATCAGAATTAGACCTTTTTTACTCTACAGCAAATGAAAAATACCAGGAAGTACATTTTCTTTCCTAGAAAATTGTTTTGCAACTTTCACCCTTTATCAGATCTTCTTAATAGGGAAACCTTATCTATGAAATGACTTTCTTCAGTAAAAATTGTTCTATGCAAATTGTGCATCCTGAATCCTAGAATTCTGGCTGGCAGCAGCCAGATTTTAAAGTCTGTGAACATATGAGTATAAAATTCCTCTGAAGAGATGGGAGTTGATGTGGGCTCTTAGGTGAATAAAGTAGTGACTGTGGAATAGTTTGAGTATATTTGTAAATAAAAATTTTTATAAGACCAAGAAAAAACTTTTAAACAAGCATCTAATATTTAAAGAAAAGGAAAAATAAAATGCTAGGGGAGGTGGAAAGGAGAAGAATAACTGTTCTTGTTTAATTTAATTGTCAGATTCCTTTGACCTCTATAACAGAGTAGGAACAAAGAATGGCCTAAGCATAACATTATAAAGGATGGGTATGTTTCAATTAAGATAACAACTCTAAGTTGCATTTTTAAGGCACCCAATTACTGAATGTGTTCTTCTATTAAAATTTTATTTGTTTTATTGTTGTTGTTGAGAATATATACAGCAGAGTATATACCAATTCGACAATTTCTACATGTAAACTTCAGTGATATTGATTACCATTTTTCCAGTTGTGCAACTACTCTCACTTCTTTTTCTGAGTTGTTCCTCTCCCATTAGCATTAATTCACTGTATCATGAGATTCTCCCTAAACTTTTGAGTTGCTGATGCCAATTTGATCCCATATAGATAGATGTTCAAAGAGTACAATAATCAAAGCAGACATTCTTTACTAGTTAAGCTAAACTAGTCTTGGCTTTAAGAAGTTTACAGGGGATATATTTTGTTTAAGCTTTACAGATTATCTCAAGGCAAAAGTTCCAGGGTTTCGTTCAGCCTCTATCGCTTCAGAAAGTCTAGATTCCAGGATGATTTGAAATTCTGTTCTATATTTCCACCCTTTTGATCAGGATTCTTTAATTTATGATAAAAGAACAACAAAAAAATGTAGCTGCTAAAGCTGCTTGCTTGTGTACATGCAATCAAACTCCTCATGGGATTTCGTGCCTTGTTTATTTTGTTTGTTTTTTAAATTTATTGTGGTTTGGGTGCAAATTTACAGAGCAAAATTTGTTTTACATTCAACAGTTTGTGTACATTAGATTTCACACCCCAATTACCACCCCCCACCATAGCAAACTCTCCTCCCCTCCCATCCCTGTGACTACCCTCTCTGTGCTCTTAACTATGCACCTCTGTCTGTCCAGCTTTTCCTCTATGTGAATGCTGTCTCTCTGGCACCCCATGGCCGATGGCTCTAAGGGGTGGAGCTGCCTAGAGTAGGTGGGTGCATCACCTTGGAATAGGTGTTCTGCATGTAGATCTTTCTGTTGTTGATCTGAGAGCCAATTCATGGGAGTGAGTCAAATTCTAGGCCCAAAGGGTAACCCAGGGCCACAGTCTTGGAGGTTCCACCAGACTCTATCCGACCAGTAATTCTGATCATTTTTACGTTTTTGAATTTTTTCCCAGATTTTTCCTCCCACTCTATCCAGGATCTCCTGATTTGATCCTTTCTTGACTGGTTGGCATTGGTAGCTTGGCACCATCTAGTTTTTCTGGTCTCAGGGTCATGAAGGCTGAGGTTGAGGTCTCCATGGTCCATCATATCCCTGGATTAATTGTTTCCAGATGCCTTTGATTTTCTTCACTCTTCTTTGCTTCATATGAGAGGAGACCAATAGTTGCACCTTAGATGTGGTGCCTTGGTTTTGAGGTTTAGGGTCACAGTTTCATGGATAATTGGCCTAATAATGTGTTTCATAGGAGCTCTGGTAGTGTAGTGCCTAAGGCACTTGACTGCTAACCAGAAGCCTGGT
>NW_006922107.1:1181587-1182661 GCF_000298275.1 Orycteropus afer afer | reverse complement strand
CCCAATGCCCTCCTTACCTATATAATTTGTGACCTTATGAACTCAAAATATGGGCAAAAAGTATTTTCTATAAGGAGGTCCTAGAAATAGTATTTAGGAGCTCTGGTGGCTTAGTGCTGAAGGCACTTGACTGCTAACCAGAAGGCTTACAGTTCAAACCCACCAGCCACTCCTCAGAAGAAAGATTGGGCAATCTACTTCAGTAGTGATATTGCCTCAGAAACCCAAGGAGGGGTCGCAATGAGTTGGGTCTGACTTCAGCACATAACAACAACAACAACTACAGAAATAGTATTCAACTACTACTAACCCTCAGAAAGAGATTGACATTCATATTAAGAAAATAACAGAAGTAATTTCTCATAATAGAAATTATTTGTGCAGAGGTTCCTGGTTATTTTTTCTTGCTACATTAGATTTTCTTACTCAGAGAGGTTGTTGTGGTTTACAATTTTCTGTCCTTAGAAAATCAATACAGATGAGTCACACTATAATAAAAAGTCACATATTAGGACACAATTTTTTAATATGATTGCTATATATGTATATATATATTATGAAGTTATATAAGTTTTATACTACTGTGATTAAACTTTCATACACTGCAGATAAGCATATACACTGAACCAACAAATATAGGTGAGTACCATGCAGCAGTGATTTATAGATGATTCTGAGGATGTCCACAAGGCACTTCCTATTTTTCATATCCAAATCCATTCTTTATTGATATCTACAAATGCTTTTCCATGCTCAGATAAAAGTTCAACTGACAGGAGACTTTTACTTACCAAAAAATAAACAATAACAGATTTAACCAATTCTCTTCCCTTTGTCCTCTACTCAAAATTTTAACGGATTTTGGGAATGAAATGTTCAAGTGCTTCTCTATTGTGTAAACAAGACCTCTGCTAGGTATCCACTGTGGATTTCAAGTGTCATATTAAAATATTTTGGTTTAAAATCAAGAAGGGAGTGCGTCAGGGTTGTATCCTTTCTCCACACTTATTCAATCTATATGCTGAGCAAATAATCCAAGAAACTGGACTATATGAAGAAAAACGTGGTATCAGG
>NW_006922107.1:1178868-1181012 GCF_000298275.1 Orycteropus afer afer | reverse complement strand
GCTTGGTCGGGTGGGGGTCGACGAAAGAGGGGGAGGCCTTCAATGAGATGGATTGACACGGTGGCTGTGATGATGGGCTCAAGTATAGCAAGGAGATTGTGGGGCTGGCACGAGATCGGGCAGTGTTTCGTTCTGCTGTGCATGGGGTCGCTATGAGTCGGAAACGACTCGACGGCACTTAACAACAACAACAACATTAAAATATCATAAAGCAATGAGGCAAAACAATAACTGTAAGAATTTACTATCACTTGGTTTTTCATACCACATTTAGTTTGGGGGAGAGTTTATACTTCCTGACTTTTGAGGGTAAAATATGAAAAATACAGATTTTTCTTCTATGATGTTATGATTCTAATCTTTTATTCTTGAAAGTTACAGGCTAGTTTCTGCTGTCCTCTAAGGAGCATTGAAATTATTTTTTAAAATATTTTCTTATATTCTGTGCTTTTAGGTAAGTGGTTAAAACTTACATACTTTAATTTTTGGTGAGTTACTCATACTGAATTTACTATCATCTATTGCTAAATAATAATATCAACCAAAAATGATGGAAACCATAGAGTAAATGTTTCTTTTCCATTCAACATCAAGTTGAAATTTTAGCAAAAAGATAACTGTATTGTAATCCCTGGGACCTTTAACCCAATTCCTTACAGACTCAAATCTCACATCAGTGTTACAAGTGGTGTTAGCTGATGATCAAATGAAATGCCACTATGTCACTATACAGGGTGTCAGAACAGGCCATGTGAGAGTTCATAGGGAACAAAAGAAACTGCCCTTTAAAAGGGTTTCAAATATACTGCCATATTTCTTTAAAGCAGTTCAATAGTTTTTCATTTATATGGCAGTTTTTCCTGTGTCACAAATGGACTTAACAGATATATAAGATATAAGAAAGAAAAGGCTATGATCCTGACAAATATATTAAAAAATAACTCACAGCAAACTTATTTTAATGTAGATGATTAGAGGAACTACCAGGAAAAAAATACCAGCTTAACCAGATTCTTTTATTCTATAAGAAGGAACCCAGAAATATTGGAGACCAAAAAAACCAACTTCACTGCCATTGAGTTGGTTCCGACTCATAGCGACCCCTCCCTGGGTTTCCGAGGCAGTATCTCTACCAAAGTAGATTGCCCAGTCTTACTTCTGGAGTGGCTAGTGGGTTTGAACTGCCAGCTTTCTGGTTAGCAGTCAAATGCCTTATAAGTCAAAGCTAATTTTAAATTCAATAAAGCATATGTAAATAATCTTGTAGCTCACAAAACTAATATTTGAAATTAATAATGGATGTTTGGAAAACCTCAGAATCATGGTGCAGTTGTATTCTAATTAACCAATTTCTGGATACAGAAATCCTAGAGGATTACTTAATAAATTCATTAGACATTGCTTCTCCAGAAGCCACCTATGTTGTTGTTGTTAGGTGCTGTCGAGTAGGTTCCAACTCATGGTGACCCTATGTACAGTCGTTACCATGCTTGAACTTATTGTCACAGCCACTATGGTAATCCATCTCGCTGAGGGTCTTCCTCTTTATTGGTGACTGTCTACTTTATCAAGCATTATTTCCACCAGACATGATAAAGCACCTATCAGTTACAGAAATCCATTTGACTGATTTAGGCAATGGTATATTAGGTATTTGTGAGGAAATTGAAGATATAACTAAATTATTATGCTTGGACAGTGCTGCGTTGATCATTAAAGCATAGAATCAAATCAAGAAGGCCCTCAGGAACCAAACTGAAGGTCTCTTGAACAAGTTTATCTTCTAATTTCCTTATGTAATTGTGAAATATGGACATACAGAAATTCCAATGAGAAATTTCCTTCATATCTCTTACAAGCCCCTAATAAACATTATATATAATGTCAATTATGTGTCATAAGAATTCTAACTCATAAGTTATGTGTACTTGATACAATTCAATTCAGAAGTGCCAGTTAATTGCTTAGAATAAATAACTAACAAAACCAAAAGCTGCTGTTGAGTCAATTTTGACTCATAGAGACCCCTCCTTGGTTTTCCAAAGTGGTATCACTACAGAAGTAGATTGCCCAACCTTCCTTCCGAGGAGTGGCTGGTGGGTTTGAACTACCTGCCTTCTGGTTAGCAGTGTCCTAAATAATGC
>NW_006922107.1:1178119-1178618 GCF_000298275.1 Orycteropus afer afer | reverse complement strand
ATTTTTATTATTAGTTGCTGTAGAGTCAGCTCTGCCTCTTGGCAACCCCACGCACAGTAGAACTAAATATTGCTCTGTCCTGCACCACCCATGATCGGTTGCAAATCAGACTATTGTGATTCATAGGGTTTTCATCATCTGATTTTCAGAAGTAGATCAGTAGACTGTCTTAGTCTGGAAGCTTCGCTGAAACCTATTCAGCATCATAGCAACCTATAAGCCTCCAATGGCCAACAAATGTTTGTACCTGAGGTGTGAAGTCTGGGTGTTGAACCACCACTGAATCACCAAAGTAGCCATTTACTCATTGATAGGGCTGGTGCTTGAACAATTTATCTCAGAAAGATCAGCATAAGACCAGTCTCCATGAGGCGGAGGTTAAAGATGCCCCAAATGTCCAAACTACCGGGCCACTCCGTCATTTCAGACATTAACTCCTCCTCCTCCTCCCAGTAATTTCCCCCATCTTAGGGTTCTGTATTTCACTGTAATGCCTCAC
>NW_006922107.1:1158230-1177874 GCF_000298275.1 Orycteropus afer afer | reverse complement strand
TCGTAGGTATGCCCTCAAGGAAGCTAAGGGTGGTGATTTGAGTTATACCCTCCAGCTAGGGAGGACTCAAGATACATTCCACCTGTGTTGCCCCAACAGAAATAACCTAAGTGGTTGGCTTTAACAATTAGTAGCTCAAGGCAAATCCCATCACAGAGCCGATTGCTAGTCATTATAGGGAAGGACTACTACCAGCTGCTGAGCCAAGTTGATACCTGACCTTAACAACCACACCACCCCAAACAGGCATGGATAATAGGATTTACAATACATCACAGAATGAAGGACAATGGCTAGAAGGGCCATACCAAGCAATTCACTGCAGCTGCTAATTAAGCATGCTCTGTGGAAATTGTTATGAGCACATGGTCTTATAACTAAATTAAGTTATAAAAATATTATAAAACCCTCTTGGTCTTTCTAGGTATGATACAGGAGATAAATCATATTAATAGTGTTTTCTTCAAAGGTAAAGAACAACCCAAGATAGAGTTAGTATCACTTTTAATTACCATTGTGGTCTGTAGTAAGGACCTCTGGTGGCATAGTGCCCAAGGCACTTGACTGCTAACCAGAAAGTTGGCAGTTCAAACCCACAAGCCACTCCTCAGAAGGAAGATGGGGCAATCAACTTCCGTAAAGGTTTACCATCTTTACATTGGAAATACAATGTGGGTAGCTGAGTCAGAATTGACTTGATGGTAATGGGGATTTTTTTTTCCTGTGGTCTGTATAAGGATCTCTCATTGCGTACTGAGTATGGCATTTGGCTGCTAACCAGAAGGTCAACAGTACAAAGCCTCCAACTCTGAGGAAAGAAGATGAGGCAATTTACTTCTGTAAAGATTTATAGTCTTGGAAACCCAATGGGGGGGTCTATGAGTTGGAATTGACTTTATGACAGTGACTTTGGTTTTTGAGTTTGAGTGTCTATAGTACTGTGGTTGTTAGTTGTGGTCTACTCAATTCTGACACATCTGACACATGGTGACCTTACTATAAGAGAAGAAAACATTGCCTGGTTCTGTTAATTGTTAGTATGTTTAAGGCTATTGTTTTGGTTATTGTGTCAATCCAGCCTGTACTATTAGCTCAAATAAAATGAAATTCTTGGTTTATAAAGAGAAGATTTCTAAAACTTGTAGTGAAGAATAGGTGAAGAGGGCAATTGTTCTCTCTGTAGTCATTCAACTCATTATTTAGCTGATACTCAGCTATTTCTGATGGATTTCTGAGTAACTTCACCCCAGACCAAGCTCTGTACCAACGTAGTGACACTCCAATCCTGACAACACCAATAAAACCAGTTTAATTCTTCCCCCAAGATACTGGAGAATCTGAGACTACTGGATCCACCCTCAGAAGGACCCTGTCTCAGAGGAGATTCAATAGATTATTTTTCCATATCTTCAGCATTAGCCCAAATGTCAAGATTAATAATGTGGCTCCTCTGAGGAGAAACCTGATTTGACTTATATGGAAAAAGTAGACCAAACCAAACCAATTACCTTTGAATCAATTCCAATTCATAGGGATCCCACAAATTAGTTTCCTAGGCTGTAAATCTTCACAGAAATTGACTACCTCATCTTTCTCCCATAAGTGGCTGGCCTTTCAGTTAGCAGCCAAGTGATTTAACCCCTGTGCCACCAAGGATCCCTATATGAAATAGTAACTGATAATTTTATTTCCATGCAGACATATGACACCCTAACTGTATGAATGAGCTGCCTGTTTTAAATAAAAGAAGGAAAGAGACACTATTTGGTTGAAGACTGAACCAGTGGAAGTGTTGAGCCAGGTAAATCAACCCTAAATTGAGTAGAATGTTATCAGACCACATTCTTAATGGGCTGATCATAAAATCACATCTTAAGAGCTTTGTATTAAAGTAGAATGACTCAATGTTACACTTAACGTAATTTACATTATGCATATTACAAACAGTGTCAAAATTATGGCTCTGTCATTCATGTAGAAGAATTTTAATAAATTATACTAAATGTAAGATTATACATAATTTAAAATTATACTTAATATGGATTATATTTAAAAATAGTGGTCATATTTAAAAATTGATCTCTATGAAAAGAGTAGAGTGAGGTGGTAAATAATTTGTTTAAAAACTTGTCTCTTAAATTTTTCACTTCATTGTAAGTTTGATATGTCTCTTTCCAGTCCTTTTTTCCACCTTAGACACATTTTGTTTATACACAGATATAATTTTGCAGTATGGACAAATTTTTCTTATTTTTTTCCACTGAATGCTTCCAAGCCTTTGAAGACATTGTTTCCAATGGCTGCATAATAGCCATTGAGTAGATGGTCTCATAGATTGCTAAACAATTCCTCTATCAGTTGCTTCCAATTTTTCACTGTTATAAACTATATTGTGATGATCATTATTACACATAAAGTATATTGTGTTTAGGATGATTTCTAAAGCATTTCATCCTCAAGGTAAACTTACTGAATCATATTAAGGGCTTTTCTTTCTCTTTTTGAAAAAATTTGTTAAGTATATATATAACAAAACATGTGTCATCTTAGTGTTTTGTACACATACAATTCAGTGATATTAATTATGTACATCCTATTGTGCAACCATCACTACTATCCATTTCCAAATGTTTCTATCACCCTTGACAGAAGCTCAGTGACCCCTAAGCAATGATTCCCTCTTTTCTCCTCCCTCCTACCCCTGGCAACCACAAATAAACTTGGTTCTCTCTACATTTGCCTGTTCTAGATATTTCATACAAGTGAGATCATACAATATTTGTCCTTTTATGGCTGACTTATTTCATTTAGCATGTTTTCAAAGTTCATCCACGTTGGAGCATGTATCAGGACTTCATTTCTCTTATGATTGAGTGATATTCCATTTTATGTGTACCACCTTTTGTTTATTCATTCATTGTTGATGGACATTTAGGTTTTTGTTCCCATTTGGCAATTGTGAATACTGTCTGTTGCAATGAATATTGATGTAAAAGTATTTGTTTGTATTTCTGCTTTAAATTCTTTTGAGTATATACCAAAATATTTTTTAAGACTCCTAAGACTTATTTTCAAATTGCTGTTCCAAAGCGTTTTACTAATTTACATTCACACTAATAATATCTAAGGAAGGCTGTTTCCACTCACCTCTGTTAACATCAAGCATTTTCATTACTTTAAATATGTACTAAGTGAAAAATCATATTTCCTCATTTTTTTTTCTGAATTTTTAAAAACTTTTTATTATGATTTGGACAAAGGTTTACAGAGCAAATCAGTTTTCCATTCAATAATCATACATATTTTGTTTCATGCCATTGATTACAATCCCAACAATGTAACAACTCTCTTCCCACATCCTCCCTGTGGTTACCTTTTCCCTGTGTCCTTCTTTCCTATGAATTCCTGCTTTCTGAGTTTCTCCCTGTGCAAATGCTGCTCTTCCGATCTTCCATGGGTGATTGTTCTAAGAAGTGCACTTCCCTGGTACGATTATTCACCACGTAGTCCTGTCTATTGTTTGGCTGAAGGTTAAGCCAAGGAGACAAGTTTAAGCCTGAAGAGTGACTAGGGTCCATAGTCTCAAGAGGTTTATCAGTCTTTATCAGACCAGTAAGGTTGATCTTTTTTATGATTTTGAGTATTTTTCCACTTTTTTCATCCACTCTATCCAAGACCTTCAATTTTGATCACTTTCAGAATGGTTGACAGTGGTAGCTGGGCATCATCTAGTTCTTCCAGTCTTAGGCTTGTGTAGGCTGAGGTTCCCATGGTCCATTAGTCTTGGACTAATTGTTTCCATATATTTTTTTATCTTCTTCACTCTTCTTTGCTCTGGACAAAGAGAGACCAGTGGTTGCATCTTATATGACTGCTCATAAGCTTTTAAGATCCCAGTCGTTACTCACCATAGTAGGATACATAACAATGTTTTTGTGTACTAAGTTAGTCCAATTGAGTGTGATGCTCCCTGTGACCATGATCCTGAGCCCGCAGGCCCAACAACTCAGTCCTTCAAGGTGTTTGGTTGTTGCTAAGAAGTTATCATAACTTTGCTCCCTGTTCACTCTATTATATATGTGGACCTTTTTATAGCACAAATAGATATATAGAAATAATATCTGCCAGCCTTGTATATGGTCATATGTATACTCATATTTGCGTACCCATACACGATCATCTTGGATGTGTACTTGTGTATCCATTCATAGATTAATATTTATTATTACTAATAATGCAATATTGTGTATGTAATAATATTTACCTTTGTTGTCTGTACATTTTCTGCACCTCTCCATGTTTTCCTTTACCTTAATGCAGTTGTACTGGTCACCTGCTTTTGGTACATTGCCTTTCCCTTCACCCAAATCAATACATCAAAGTTATTCCATTTTTTATAAATTCCTTTAATTTCTGCTTATCTATAAATGTCCTAGGAGCTCTGTTGGCCTAGTGCCTAAGGCATTTGACTGCTAACCAGAAGGCTGGCGGTTCAAATCCACCAGCCACTACTCAGAAGGAAGATTGGCCAATCTACTTTCATAATGATACTGCTTCGGAAACCCAAGGTGGGATCGCTATGAGTCAGATACAACTTCACTGCAGTATGTTTGGTTTTAGTTTAGAAATGTCCTAATTTTGCCATTGTGTTTGAGGGATAATTTTTCTGGATATATAATTCTTGGTTGGCATTTTTTTTTCTTTCAGGGTTTTATATATATCACCCCATTGCCTTCTTGTCTGCATGGTTTTAGTTTATTTTAATGTACATAATTTAAATATGGGAGCTCTGGTAGCGTAGTGCCTAAGGCACTTGACTACTAACCAGAAGGCTGGTGGTGGATCAAACCCACCAGCCACTCCTCGGAAGATGGGGCAATCTACTTCCATAGTGATACTGCCTCAGAAGCCCAAGGAGGGGTCGCTATGAGTGAGGGCTGACTCGACGGCATATAACAACAACAACAACAATTTAAATATGGAGCCCTGCTGATACAATGGTTAAGCTCTTGGCCGCCAACTGAAAAATGAACCTATCCAGCAGCTCTATAGGAGAAATATCTAGCTATCTGCTCCCTTAGAGATTACAGCCTACAAAACCCTCTGAGGTAATTTTACTCACATGGGGTCATTATGAGTTGAAATCGACTCGACAACACTTAACAACATAACAACAACAACAACGTTCTATTATTACTGAGATCTAAAAATTTCCATAGATTTATTTAGAGACTCCTTGTTAATTGTGATCTTATTCAAATGTTTCTAAGAGTTGCCGGGGGTATTTCATATATGCTCATGTACACTAGCTGCATTCTCTCTTTGGTGACTAAGAAGTGCACTTAAATATATGTGTATATGTGTGTACTACACATACATATTTAAGTCCACTTCTTAGTCACAAAAGAGAATGCAGCTAGTGTGTATTTGTTGCGTTTAGTAATGCTGATTTTATCTGAGGCAGGCAGAGTTTAAAAAACAGAATACTTTACTTTTCCTAAGCAAAAGCATTGCTATTAAACATATGCTTGAAAATGACTTGGGAACTTTGAGCTGAAAATTTCTGTAGGGAGAAAATGTCTAGGTAAGGAAAAGCGCCCTTGAAATAGTTTAGTCTTTATGATTCCATCCTCTAAAGGAAGCTGGGCAATGCAAGTAAATGTTTGACTAGAAAGGGAGGTAGAACAACAAGAAAAAAAAAGGAATGGAATTTTTAATTATAATTTTAACTACTACCAATATTAAAAGAATGGTTTAGATAAAGCCTAAGCCTTTTATTTTACCCACATTATTTCAAAGGTCTCAGGGTTCCTTTTGTGTGTATTATTGGTTTTATGTTATTCAAACTCATCATCTGGTATTTATTCAACTTTCACAAACATAGTTATTTGCTGTTTAGTGTATGCTTTCTTTCTGTCAGAGTTACCTAGGTGTCTGATAAATACTTACTATAGAAATGAAGAGATAAAAAACAGCAGGGTGAGGAACTGTTAAGACACTTAATTGACTGTTTGACATGTATTCTAGGCGTGTGACAGGTAATAATTAAGACTGCTTAATTGGTTTCTGTATTTTTGGATGAAGAACAGTAACAAAACTGAATTGTACTAATCAAAGACTGAATTGCTATAATCAAAACATTCTTTTCTCCAGGTAAAAGACTATCACGTAACTAAGTGTACTGCCTTTCTTTTTGTATAAGAGAAATAAGAATTGAATTACCACAGTGATTAAAACCAAAGTTCTGGTCTAATTCTTATAAATATTCTTTAATGTTAGGAAGGAGTTTAAGAAACTACAGTTGCAAGTTCTCACATAAGGCAAAAGTTGTATTGGGACAAACACAATATTTCTGTTATGCTGCTCTGTATATTTAATCATTAGATGTACGAGATTAACATTCACTATAGGAAGTAAAACAAGAAAAATATTGAAAATGAGCTATAAAATCTGGATAGCTCATTTCTAATGTTTAATTTCTCTTTTCTGAAATTCTGCATGTTTCATTAGAACAAAGACCCCCTAACTTATGCGTTATCTCTTAAATCTAAAATTATAACTCATGCAATTAGAGATCCTATTAAATTGGACTCTATACATCTCAAGTGACTGGATCTATCGCTTATTTATTTATCTTTGTATCTCCAGATTTTATTACTTATATAGTGGTTAGTAAAAATCCATTCAATGGCATTTTAAACAGCCATGAAATGAGAAACTCCAAGAAATTTCCCAGTATGGGTTCTTTCTTCTTTTTTTGTTGTCCAAATGTATGTGTGTGTGAAGTTTCCCTCTTCCAGGCCAAACATCTGGGGCTTCCCTCACTATTAAGAGCTAGCATCCGGTAAACTCATGTTTTGAAGATTGCAAAATAGATGGAATTCTCAGGGGTGCTTTGTCCCAGAGCATGTAAAATTTGAAAGCAAAAGCAGATGGAGTCTAGGAGAAAGACAGCTTGTTGATAATGATTTTAATGATTAAATTGAAATTGAAGGAGAGACCATTGAAGGGTGGAGAGAGCTGGGAAGCCATCAGAGAGTCACAGAAAGAGAGGAAGGGAGAGTTTCAAAAAATTTCTATGAACCATCCCAGTCTTCCTTAAGCAATAACCCAGAGGCAAGAACCGTAATGCTCTGAGAGCCCTGAAACCCAAAGACAATAGGTATATGCACTATCCTGATTAGTAATGGCAAGAGACACAGATGGCTAGTTAACCTACCAAGTAGTTAGGAAGGGGAGCCACCAGGGAATATGTGGCAACTTCCCATAGGCAGACCCAGACAGGTGGTAGACAGCTTGAGCTGGGCTCTTTGTGTTTGGTTTCTGACCTTATTTAAAATAACTGTACTGAAAAACTATTAGGCTCAAGTTTCTTCCTTTTTTTTTTCCTTTTCATTCATTTGGCCAAGCTTCCATGAATGAGAGTGTTACATCAGAAGCTCAATCTCAGTTTTGTTTAGATTTGTTTTCTCCTCCCTATTTCTTGTGACACTCGCAGCCATGATTTTTCTCTGAAAAATGCAAAGGAAAATGTTTGACGATGACTGAGTTAGTTACTTCATTAGGTGGACTGAATGGCCATGCTCAAAGCTTGTCCACATAATCCCATGCTAACGCGTGAAATAGCTTAGCTCTGTCAAAATGTCAAACTCAAGGGCAGCTATGTCGAATGCAGGTGTAATAGCAGGTGAATTCTAAAGGTGAACACACATGTTACAACTTGTTTGTTTATTGTTTGAAATATATAAAAAGGGACTAGGGAATATTATCCATTAAAGGTAGGCACTGGAGAGGTTGATGCATAAGATAAGTATATAACCTATGCATTGCTCCAGGTATTCTTTGTTTTGTAGTTAATCCAATTTTTGTGGCTTGCTCAGTTTTATATTCAAGGGAAAACATTTTCAAATGCTGTAAAATGGAAAAAAAAAAAAAACCACCAAACTCACTGCCTTCGAGTCGAACACAACGCAGAGCAACACCTCAATGAGTTTCCAAGACGGTATCAGAATTTATTTTTGCTGTACAACTGTGAGGCATCTGGTTTTCAATATGAATATGACTCATATTAGGAGCTTGTGATGATACAAATTGCACTGTTCAGAAGAATGACATAACCTTCTCTCTACTTATAATAATAAGAAAAGGCAAAGTGAGTTAGAAAAAAAAAAAAGAGTCCTGAAGTAATAAGTGAACAAAGTCAATTTTAGACCAGAAACTCTATGAGACTATTATAAAATGGTTGTTCTTTCCAGACAGGAAAGATATTAAGAGGCAGCAAGGAAGGAAAAGAAGATTACAAGGAAACCTCAGAATTATCAAGCTTCCACCCTGCTCCTGCATGTTGGTAGGTAAAGTAAGCTTCATTGATTGGTAGGAGTTCTCTCAAGAAATACGTTTGTGAAATGTTGGGTTAAACAAAATTGAATTGTCTTTGTTTCAAGACTTCTCTCAGTCTTTTACATGCTTAAATATGTAGTGAAATTCCAAGAGTATATATACAAAGCTTGCTAAATGTATTAGATTATGTAGTATCCCCCAGCCCTTTTTTTGTAGAATGATCCTTGGGAACCACTAGGCTGAGCTCTAAGGAGCTCTGGTGGTGTACTGGTTAAGGCATTTGGCTGCTAACCAAAAGGTCAGTGGTTCAAACCCACCATCTTCTCTGCAGAAGAAAGATGGGGTAGCCTACTTCCATAAAGATTTACAGCCTTGGAAGCACTGTCAGGAAGTTGGAATTGACTTGATGACGGTGGGTAGTTTTTAGGCTGAGCTATCTCATAGCTGTCTGTTATGTCATATCTAAATAGAAACTATGTGAGTAGCAGTTGGAAACCACAAGGGTACAAGTCTGGTGAAAATAAGAGGACCATAATAGCTTTAACTTGGTAACATTCTAACCCAACATGTCCTAATGTGTATTGTACAGATTACTTGTTCTGAATGATAGTACATGTTCTACAAAAATGAGATTTTGTGGTCAAATGATTTTAGGAAAAGCCTTGATCAACAAAATTAAACAGATTACTTTATAAAGGCAATTTTCAGAATGTCTTTAAAAGCAGACATTTCTTGGGTCAGGGTGGCTGCTCAAAAAAAAAAAAAAAAAAAAAAAACCTCACTGCCTTTGAGTCAAACCCGACTCATAGTGACCCCTCCTTGGGTTTAAGAGATGGTATCACTACAGAAGTAGATTACCCAACCTTTCTTCCGAGGAGTGGCTGGTGGATTTGAACCGTCAACCTTCTGGTTAGCAGCCAAATGCCTTAGGCACTGTGCTACCAGAGCTTAAAATCTTCCCTTCCCTGGGAGTTGTCTCTATTACTAAACATCTCTATTACTAATTGTCCCTATTACTAAAATGTCCTCATTTGTCAAGTATATTCTGTTTCCCTGGTCATAGTTCATTAATCATTGAATAGAGCATTTAAATTTTAAGGGCCCAATAAGAATATCTGTCCTCATAGAATTCTGTGCTGAGAGACTGAAGCTGGACATTATTGGTGTCTGTGTCACTTAATAATGGTACATTAGAAGTGGTTTCCAAACCTGGGTTCACCTCAGACTCACTTGTGAAGTATACAAAAATACCAGTTCCTTGTGCCCCATCCAAGACTCTGTCTACATCAGAACGTAGGTTCCTGATTTACATGGAAAATATTTAATAATGATAGATAAGAATTACTGAGGGAGCTCTGGTAGCGTAGTGCCTATGGCACTTGAATGCTAACCCGAAGGCTGGTCGTTCAAACTCACTAGTCACTCCTCGGAAGGAAGGTTGGGCAATCTACTTCTGTATTGATACGGCCTAGGAAACCCAAGGAGGAGTCGCTATGAGTCGGGTCTTTCTCGACGACCCAAAACAACAATTACTGGAGATTTACTATGTGCTTATGTGCCAGGCACTATAAGGCAGCCAAGATTTCCAAAAGAATTTCAGGCATTGTGCCTGAAACTGGTGTAAGGATGCACATTTGGGAAGTTTCTATGAACTCCTGCTTTTGATATATCCTAATCCCTGCTCTGCCTGACGTTCGGTAGTTGAACTGTTTTTTTTTTATTATTATTATTATTTCCATGAATTACCATAGTATCCTTCCAATAAATTCCTTTTTAGGCTTAAGCTAGTTTGAGTTGGCTTCTGTTACTTGCAACCAAAAGAACCTTAACCAATATGATCCTCTTCTAGGAAATTCATAATGTTTATTAAATCTGTATTCTGTGGTATATACTTTGAGAAAACACTAGCTTAAAGTAAGTGACTTAAGAGTGCTGTAAATTTCCTATAGACTATACATGAGATCATTGTGGTGTAGTGGTTAAAACATTCAGCTGCTAACCAAAAGTTGACAGTTTGGACCCACCAGTTGCTCCGTGGGAGAAAGATGAGGCACTCTGCTTCCATAAACAGTTATAGCCTCAGAAAACCCTATGGGGTAGTTCTACTCCATCATATAGGGTAGTTATGAGTCAGAATTGACTCGATGGCAATAGGTTTAGTTTTTATACTCTGAATACTGGGTTTTAAGCCCAATTTCTAGGGCCTACATTAATTATTTTACCTTGTATTCTTTGAGTAATAAACACTCAGTTGTAGTATACACAATTAGATGCAAATAAGATTCAGTATTCAGTTTTGGAATATCTTTGGGAAAACAGAAGAAGTTAGGGCTCTCCCCTGTGATGCAGTGCTATTTAAAGGGGATAATATTTTTCACAAACACCCAAATTTTAGTGTTTGAACTGTGGCACTGATGAAGAATATAGACTATATTAAGGACTTCCAAAGGAATTAACAATTTAGCCTTAGGAAAAAATACAACCAGAATGTTTCTTAGAATTGAGGATAGTGAGATTTCAACTCACTTACTTTGGACTCAGTAGAGAAGGACATTCTGTTTGGTAGAGGGTCAGCAAAAATGAGAGAACCTGCCAATGTAATGGTTTGACACCATTGCTACAACAGTGGACTCAAACACCCCATGATGATGAAGATGGTATCAGACCAGGCAGCATTTCATTCTGTTATAATGAATCATAGCCAACTAAATGACAACTAACAATAACAATAGGTTTTACATAAAAGATACCTCATTCTGATTTTCTAACTCCTGCTCTTTCCACATTTCATTATAATGGTTTACCTTGTCTTCTCAAACTGCCTTTCAAAATTTTCTGTTCAGTTCTTTTACTTCATTTCTTTCATTTGCTTTAGCTACTCTGTTCAAGAGCAAGTTTCCGAGTCCATTCTGACATCCACTTTGATCTTTACATTTTTTCCTTTTCTTTTTAATGACCTTTCTCTTTCTTCATATATGATGTCCCTGATGTCATCCCACAACTCTTCTGGTCATGTGAGTTTAGTGCATCAAATCTATTTTTCAGATGGTCTCTAAATTCAGGTGAGATATATTAAAGGTTGTACTTTGGCCCTTGTGGACTTGTTTTAATTTTCTTCAGCTTCAATTTGAACTAGCCTATGAGCAATTGCTCTATTCTGCAGTTGGCCCCTGGCCTTGTTGTGACTGATGGTATTGAGCAAATCTGCATTCCACTGCATAGCTTTGTGGGACCTCTATTAACTTGCAGCTCTTATTCATAAACTTCATTTGTCATGACTCTCTTCAAATGGACCCTCCTCTATTATAGGTAAACTAATTCCCCTACTTAGAATACCTTCTCTCTGATGATCCCTATCTCTGAACTCCTTTAAATTCTAGTTCAAAATATGTAACTATTTCCTCCAGGAAATCCCAGAGAATGTCAATTCTAAATTACTCATTTTCCTCACAAAGCACATTAGCTCAGTGAATTAGTTTGGCCTTAATAATCTTACTTAATGACTGATATTGAGTCTATGTGTTTCCACTAAATGGATTATCAACTCCTTTAGGTCAAAAATTGTATCTCTATATGACACCTATTGATTTGGTGTTGATCACCTAGCATAGGAAGGGAAAGTTTTTCTTTTCTTAGCATTTGTACAGGAACAGATTTCAAAATCCCATTTTTCTCTGGTAGAAGCTTAAGTTTAGACAGTGCATGCATGTGTAAGTATATATAGATAAAAATATATACATACATATATTTTTGTATACATATAATTTTTTTTTTCCTAACCAGAAAGTAATACCAAAGCTGTAAAAGTTGAGGCTCATTTTCTTACTTGTGAAAAATCAGATCATTGGTTCAAGAAAAAATAGAACATAGCTTAGAAATAAGTGTAGATTAATCATTCATTTTTTAAAACAAAGATTTTAATTATACAGAGCCTGCAGAGATTGTTTATTTCATAATTACTGAAAAATGGCAAGTATCCCACATAATAACCTTTCCTTCTGAATATGGAAATGCACTTGCACAAGTTCAGATATTTATTTGGCTACTAAATGATGGAGAACATTCCCATTTGAGCTTAGTGGAAGGGAGTCAGTTGGTCCTCACTAAATCAGTCAAGGTTCTTCTCTCTGCCTGTCCCTGTAGCTAAACAAACACTGGATTATTCTCTGCTTGTCCCTGTAGCTAAAGAAACACAGGATTATTCATTTTCCTTTTGGCAAAGGCCAGTGTGAAAATGCCCATGATACTTCTTGTTTATCATGAATGACTGTTGGAGGGAGAACCCATGTTAAAAGGAAAACTGTACAAGCCAAGTTCATAAAAATAAATTCAAACATTGTGGATTTCTGTTGTTGTTGTTATTGCTATAATATGTATCCAAGCCTTATGTTTCTGTTTCTTTTTTTAAAAATTTCAATACCCTGTGTTTCTATAGAATCTTTTGTTTGTTTGTTTGGGGTGGAGGAGGGGGCTCCAAGCTTAGATTGAAGGACTTCACATAAGTGACCCAGTGTTTGTTCAGTGTCCAGATAGGGCATGACTCTTCTTTCAACACTTACAGATGCATATTAAACACTACTCATAGTTTCTGCCTTCCAAAGTCTTGTTCTCAAATAAATATATAATCATCTAACTATTGGTGCCAAGTAATTGTGAATAAAAATAATACGTAAACTATATAGATAAGGAATGAAGAGAAGAAATGCTAAAACAGAAAAACTGACATAATTTTTTTGTTTTAAATTAGCTCAGTTGATTAAAGCAAGATATTCATGAGAGCAAGCTATAATGGAAATAGAAATTAAGTGGGAATAAGAAGACCTGAGTTCCAGTTTCAAGCTATAATTAACTGGTGGTTTGACATGACCAAGTAATCTTTCTTGACATCTTCACAATTAAGAATATATATTTATGAAAATTCAGTTCAAACTTTGTTTTTATTAACACTACTAACATTAGTTAAAATGTATGCAAAAAATAAAAAATGGGAGATAGTGGGGCTAGAGAGTTAAGATGATTCCTTCTGGCCTTATTTCTTTTCTGGACCATACCAAATTCAGAGAAAATATTTGTTTTGGTTAGCTAGCCCCACTCTGACAGAAATACTACAAATGGGCAGCTTTAACAAACAGGAGTTTATTCTCTTACAATTTTGGGGGCTAGAACTCTGAGTTCAAAATACCAAACTCTAGGGGCTGGATGAAAGCCCCTCAACCTTGGGCTTCAGCTCTACCTCTTGCTCTTGGCCCACAGGAGCTAGTGGTGTCTTTTGACTAAGAGAGCTGGTGCTGTTGAAGCTAACAAGCCCAAGGTCAACAAATAAAATGCCACAATCCCAATATTACCAAACAACATGTTGTTGTTGTTGTTATGTGCCGTCGAGTCAGCCCCGACTCATAGCGACCCCTCCTTGGGTTTCCGAGGCAGTATCACTACGGAAGTAGGATTGCCCAACCTTCCTTCCGAGGAGTGGCTGGTGGGTTTGAACCGCCAGCCGTCTGGTTAGCAGGCAAGTGTCTTAGCCACTATGCTACCAGAGCTACATAGCAGGCCACTAATTGAAGTCCAGAGCCAGTCCCAAGATAAGCAGGAAATATGGCAGACTGCTCAATGAAGACTTGGCTACATGCAGGGTTCAAGTGCGCCAAAAAGATGCAGAGACATTTCCCAACACTTCTCCTTACATACTGGAAGCAGACCACACCCCTAAGGTTCCAGTAGATTCCACCATGGAGTTGATTACCAATCTCTTCATGGAGAATAACTATATCCAGCTGCCCAGCCACTCAAAACAGGCCCAGCGAAGTTGACATAACCTTAACTATCACAGTATTCTTCAAATGAAGGAACAATTTCATCGTCTTTATTTAGATATTTTATAAAGGATAGTCCATTATTATCTGTGTGACTGGGGCAAGTTACTTAATATCTCTAAACCTCAGGGTTCTCTTCTGTAAAAATGAGCATAATAACTATATGAATTTATGCACATAAATTATTCAATGCAGTGCTTGGTAAATAGTAAATGCTCAATAAGTGAACTCTAAAAGCAATAGAGTGTAAAGATAAGGACACTAGAGTCGGATTGTTGTTGTTGGGTGCTATCAAGTCGATTTCAACTCATAGTGCCCACATGGGTATTCTTAGCTATAATCTTTATGAAAGAAGATTGCCAGGTTTTTCCCTCACTGAGCCACTGGTTGAGCTCAGGCAGCCAACCTTTCAGTTAGTATCTGAGCTCTTAACTGTTGCTCCATCAGGGCTCATTAGAGTCAGACGACCTATGTTCAAATCATGACTTTCCTATTTAATGGCTATGTGACCTTGAACAACATTTTTAACTTTGCTAAACTTAGTGTTTCTCTTCTGCAAAGTAGGAATGACAGTATCTACCTCATAGGTTTGCAGTGAATATTAAATGTAATGATACATATAAAACAAAGTCTAGCACATAAAACTCAATAAATGAAACTAGTTCATTCATTCAAAAAATGTTTAGGCATCATCCACCATATGCCTGGCACTATTCTATGTGATTGGATATGTTAGTAAATGAAGATAGAAAACAATCTTACCTCTCATGGGTATCATATTCTAGTTGGGAAACTGGTAAGAAAGGCAATACACAAGCAAACAAATAATACAGATTTATGTGCTATGAAAAACAACTAAGGCAAGATAAGGGGCTAGAGAAGGACTGTAAGGAGTGGGCAGATGTTATTTTCATGGGTTGTTTTGGAAGGCTTCTTTTCAAAGGACATGACATTTGAGCAGAGACTTCAAAGATGCATAAAGAGACAGTCATGCAAACATCTGGGAGAAGAGCATTTTAGCCAGAGAGAACAGGAAGTATAATCTTCCTAATAAGGAAAGAATGATCTTACTGTTCTGTAGGAAGAGGAAAGACATCAACATAGCTAGGAAATTGTGACTGAGGAGCGAAAGAACTAAAGGAGATGAGATCAGATAGGTAGGCAAGGGTCAGGTCATATGGGATTCTGTCAAATGACAGCTTTTATCATTTTTAACTACCACCCATCTGTTGGTTTGTGATTCTGTGGTGGCTTGTATGCTTCTATGATGTTGGAATCTATGCCACTGGTATTTCAAATACCAGTAGGGTCACACATGGTACACAGGTACCATCAGGGCTTCCAGACTAAGAAAGACTAAGAAATAAGGCCTGACAATCTACTTCTGAGAATTAGCCAATGCAAAGCCTATAAACTACAGAATATCATCTGAGACTTCCACTAAATTACTTTGGCAATGTTATTGGGAGGTTCTAATCACTAGAGGAAGACATATATAAAGTGGAGGGCTGGAAAAGGCAAGGGAAACCCTCAGCGAGATGGATTGATTCACTGGCTGCCACAATGAACTCAAACATGCCACTGATCATAAGGATGGTGTGGGACTGGACAAAGTTTTATTCTGCTCTGTGTGAAGTTGCCATGAGTTGGAACCAATTCTACGGCAGCTAACAACAACAAATTCATTGTTGAAGTTGTTATGTTCCAGGAGTCTTTATTTCTGAAGTAATGCTTTACATCATTCAGAAAATCTTTCTAAGATCCTATGATGCAGACATTTCTGATAAAGATAATAACCCCAATAATGATAAATTCTGTAATTTGATGTTTTACAAAGTGATTTTCTCATACATGATCTCATTGAATCTTTACAAAAACATGTCAGTTAGATAACCATTGTTCTTTCTTTTTGAAGACAGAAGCTCACAGAGGTTTAAATCCATGTGCACTGTCGCCGGTGAAATATATAGGAAACCATAAAAGCCTGACTTCAGATTATTCCTTTATTTATAATACGCCTCTCTATCTTGTTGACCAGGTAACAAAAATGATCGACAAAAGAGGATCTAATTTAGCAAGGAAATAGAGGTCAGCTCCACAGCTACAAATAAAACTCAGAATCTTTATTTCATTCCCTTAATATAATCAACATCTGAATTCAGGGTGCCTATCTTCTACTGAAGAAATAACTATTTGTTCTTAGTACTTGTGAATTTCATGAATAAAATTCAAGTGCAGTAACTTGGAAGAGACAGTAAAAATTCATAATATTTGGACATTGCTTTTAGTATGGTAAGGTTCTGCAAGAAGTGAGTATTGCTCCTGCTCACCCTCTGGAGTATTTTTCATTAGTTCAAGGACAAAGTAGACTTATGAGGGACAGCATCTGAATTTGATTGAACAAAAAGATAACCTCATTCAGGAAGAATGATACATTTCAAACAAGGAGAGATTGGAGGTTGGTGCCAATCCCTTCCATATATAACATTTATTAAGATGTATTAAATACTGACCAAGTTTATTGTGAAACAGAGGAATAGAATCAGGCTGTTACTTAGTCTTTCACTTTAGATATTGCAGCCGTTGTTTTCGTAAGGTCAAAAAGTCAAATAATACACAGTGAATTGTAAAATAGGGCAAAACTTAAAAAGCAAAGCAAAGCCATAAGTGCTATTCAAGAATCATTTTTCTTTCTTTCTATTCAGTTTTTTTTTTTTTTTTTGCTTATCTTTTGCTCCCTGATATCCCAGGAGTCAGTTTTGTTATTGTTGCCTGTGTCTTCTCTGTATCCCCAGACAGAGCAATCCAGCCAACAATCCTAATTGTATTAATGCTTTGTTGATATTTTCCAACAAGACCTGGTTTACTATTATGAGCTACATTGCACTAAGCCAATTCTCCTGTTGACATGTGTGGTGGTTATGTTTGTGTGTCAACTTGGCTGGGCCTGGTTGAGTGGCTGGGCAACTGGTGGTAGTTATTCCCCATGATGAGACTGACAATCAGCTCCATGGTGGGATCTACCACAGCAGCTGAGTAGCTGCATTGGGTATGTGTTCTGCTTCTGGTATATAAGAAGCAGCTGTGGCACGCTTGAACCCTGCATGTAGCTGTGCCATTGTTCAGCAGCGTGCCGTTCTCTGCCGACCTTTGGACTTTTGAAGGACTTAAATTAATGGCCTGCCATGTGGTTTGGTAACATCATGACTGTGCCATTTTATTTGTCAACCTTGGCCTTGTTAGCCTCAGCAGCCAGTAGCTGCCTGAGTGAAGAAAAGCCTCTAGGTTCAGTGGGCCGAGAGCAAGAGGCAGAGCTAAAGCCCAAGGTCAAGGGGCTTTCACCCAGCCCCTAGAGCCTGGCACTTTGAACTCGGACTTCTACCCTCCACACTGTAAGAGAATAAACTCCTGTTTGTTAAGGTCATCCTATTTTTGGTATATTCTTGTGAAAGCGGCACTAGGTAACCAGAACAACATGCCAGTTGTTGAGTCTGGTCAATAATATTAGGTATGATGGGAAACACACAAAATTCTTGCATAGTTTCTGTCCTCAAGGAGCATGCAATCTAGTTATGGAGGCCAAACATGTACAAATGAAAGCTGACTAAAATACAAGTTTAATTTTAAATTGCACACTTTTTTTTTTTACTTTATAGAAATCCCTATTGCAAAAGGTCCTTGTCTCAAAACACTTTATAAATGGCCTATAAGTATATAAGTGTACCCTTAAAAAACACTTATTTTGGAAATAGAGCTATTAAAAATTACATTAAACTCATGTGCCCTTTTTGAGATAACTAGCAATGTCTTCTCACTGCCTTCTGAAAAGTAAATCCTATACATAATATCCCGTATCATCATACCTGTATGAAGAAGAATATTTTCTACTGATACATGAGTTAGACCAAATGGAACAGAAAGTAAGTTTAGAAATAGGCATATATATATATACATATATATATATATATACACACACACACACACATATACACATACATATGCATACACACATACATACATATATATATATGTATATATACATACACACATATATGTGCACACACAAAGTTAATATGTGATAAAGCTGGCATTTCAAATAAATAGGGTACGATGAATTATTCAACCAACTTTATGCTATCTATATTTTCCTTGGAAAATATATTATCTTTGCCATATTTTTTTTTCCCACATGGCTAGAATTTGTTTCCAAATATTTTATTATTTAAGATTTTTGAATCTATGTTTCTGCATGAGATTATCCTGTTTCGTTTTTGGACAGTTAATATCCAGTTTTAATGTCAAAGTAACACCACACAAAATCTTTTGAGGAACTTTAATTTATAGTTATTAATGTCATTTTTGTACTCTGAAGACTTTTTATAAGCTATGGTTTACATGTTCCTTAAACATTCGGTAGCATTTACTTACAAAGCTGTCTGATCTATTTGTTACCTTGTCAGCTATTTTTTGTATGCTTTGTTTTGTAATGATTCCATTTAGTTAATGGTTATAGATCTATTGTGATATTTTACCTTTGTAATTTTAATTTGATATGTTATATTTTTCTATAAAATTATTGATTTCTATATTTTAAATGTATTTGTTTATAATTGTCCCTTATGATTTTTTCAGTCTTTATTTTAATGAAGGTTGTATCACTTTTCTCATTCCCAATATTGTTTATTAGTAACAATCCTCTAAATCAATCTGGCCAGATGTTTGACTATTTTAATAGTTCATACATAGAAGCCAGCTTTTGGTTGTGCTGATCCTCTTAGTTTTTCTATTAGATTAATTTCAGCTTTTATTGCTATTGTCTTTCTTCTGTATCTTTTTTTTCTGTTATTTTTTCAACTTCTTTCATTTTAAGCTAAACTTATTAATCCTCAATTTATCTTCTTTCCTAATAAGTGTATTTATGGCTTATGCATTTCAATGTATGAATTGTTTTACTTGCATCTCACAATTTTTTAAAGCAATATTTTATATTTACATTGCAATTCATTTCTTGACCAATGAATTCCATACAAATGCATTTTGAAGTTTCTAAATCTAGAGGGTTTGAAACCTGTTTGTAATTGATTTACAACTTTACTGCATATTGGTCAGAGAGAGTGGTTTGTATGATATTAATTCTTTGGTATTTGTTCAAATTTCCTTTGCAGCCTAACATTCATCAATTTTTATAAAGTTTTCATGCTTTTTTTTAAAGAATATTAAGTGCCAGTTCAATCAAGCTTATTATGGTTAATGTTCAAATTTTTATATTTTTATTAACAATCAGCACAGGTCTATCAATTGTTGAGAAAGTGTTTTAAAATATCTGCTATGATTTCAGTACTATTATTATGAACTTTTATTTTTCAGGTAAATACTGATTCATATTCCTGATGAATTATTTTTTCTTTTGTTGTTGTTGTTGTTAAGTGCCGTCGAGTCGTTTCCGACTCATAGCGACCCCATGCACAGCAGAACAAAACACTGCCCGATC
>NW_006922107.1:1146839-1155620 GCF_000298275.1 Orycteropus afer afer | reverse complement strand
GAAAGCTTTCTCTTTTCCATGAGTAAGGCTGGGTTTACTCAGATGTTGCAGCTCTTTCCCAGTCCTAATTTGCGAGCCTTTTAGCCTAAACGGACTATTCCTAAAGTTGCACGGTAATGTACCAAACAGTTTGGTACAAATTTTTTCTTTTATCTCCATATAATTACCCACTTTATCACCAAAAATGATTATTTTCCTGAAGTCTATTCTTTTGAAATGAATATTACAACATCAGCTTTCTTCGGGATATTAATTATCTAATAGCTTTTTCTATTTATTTTTTGTTTTCTTCATTCTCTGTGTGTCATATATTTTGACTATCTCTCTTATAAATATAATAAAACTCAATTTTTAATTCAACCTGAGCATTTATTTACTTGGTGAATTTAATCTTTTAAATTTCATTACTAATATATTTGAATTTATATAATGCTTCTGTGTTGTTTCTTATGTTAATCCTTCCTTGAAATCTATTAAAGTGTTTACATTTTATTTGTTCCTTGATCCAGTTCTACTCTACTGGTGATTGATTATTAATACCATTTATTCTTTTAATATATACACTACATGTTTCATATGTTTGATTTAATGAATTCTAAAACTATTCAATATTTCTACTATACCTGTGATTAATACAAGAAGTTTTGGATCCCTTTATTCTAATCATCTAATTTTTTGTTTTCTTGCATTTTATTTCCAACTTGCTTTAAGACCCAGTTTATTGCCTTTCTTATGTGTGTTTTATATGGTGAATTCTTATTAATATATATCCATGTATTTACCAATTTATATACTTGAAGTTGCTTCTGACTTTCCATTGCTTCTTTCTGAATTCAGTTTCATTCTACTGAAGATTCTTAACCATACTTCCATTGAAAGCCTGGATATAGTATAATAAATCAGTCTTTGTCTAAATATATTTTTGTTTGTTAATCTCTTTTAGTTTACTCTATTTTATGAAATTTGATTTGAGGTATCTTCTGGGTCTCTTTTATGGCAAATCATATCTCTATACATTATGTATTACATATTGTGATCTCATCTGGGCTTATTTTCAAGGAAATCACATTCACCTTAGGTTTTGTGTTATTATAAAGGAGTTTTGCATTTTTTTTTACAGCTCTCAGTTCCCCTGCCCCCAGTCTGGGTTGCTGTTGTTGTTGTTATGTGCCGTAGAGTCAGACCTGACTCTTAGCGACCCCTCCTTGGGTTTCCGAGGCAGTATCACTACAGAAGTAGATTGTCCCATCTTCCTTCTGAGGAGTGGCTGGTGGGTTTGAACCACCAGCCTTCTAGTTAGCAGTCAAGTGCCTTAGCCACTATGCTACCAGTTTGGGTTAGCATTTTGCATTATTTCCCCAATTTAAGAATACCTGTGCCGCATAAGAAACATGAATTTCCTAAAGCTTTCATGTTAGTAGCCAATTGCCATCAAGTGACTTAGACTCATAGTCACTCTATAAGACAGAGTAGAACTTCCCCATAGGATTTCCAAGGCTGTAATCCTTGCAAGGGAGTCCTGGTGGTACAGTGGTTAAAGTGCTCAGGTAGGTGGTTCAACCCACCAGCAGTTCCAAGGGAGAAAGATGTGGAAGTCTTATTCTAAAAGGAATACAGCTTTGAAATCCTATGGAGAAGTTCTACTCTGTCCTATAGGGTCACTGTGAGTCAGAATCAACTTGATAGCATGAAGTTTAGTTTTGGTTTGAATCTTTGTGGAGGCAAACTGCCACCACATTTTCTGGTGAAGTAGCTGATGGATTCACCCACCAACATTTTGGTTAGCAGCTTACTGCTTAATCACTGCACAACCTGGGCTCCTCCTGTGATTTAAGCTACTCTTTTAAAGCCACATAGTGATTTGGATTCATGAATGATGGACTGTAAATCTGTCAATACTTTAAGACCAGCCATCCGTACAATGGGTCTAAGAAAACATTGCAGTGAAATTAGGGCAAATTTCAGAACTGAGGAAGTCAATTTGAATGTAAATTAGGATTTTGAGTCAACAGGCATACTCTAGGTTTTCTGGTTTAATGTGTCAGTATCTATTTTGTTTGAAACAGTTCTGATTAAGTTAGATGTTCGCTTCCCTTGTAATTTTCATTATAAAGTTAAATGTCTTTTATGGTGAAGCAGAGTGTTTCAAAGTATTAAGGAGTACAGATTTCTATTCCACCTAGACACTCTTTTTTACGGTTATTCTATTCAGCCTTAATTTCTTCCTCCCTAGAATATAAGAAATGGAAGGAAGATTGGGAAATCCAGTTCCATAGTGATACTGCCTTGGAAATCTGAGGGATCCCTGTGAGTCAGATCAGACTCAATGGCAGTGAGTTTTTTGAGAACATAGGCAAAACTGGTTTCTATAGGTTGTTGTTGTTATTTGCCATAGAGTCGGCCCCGACTCCTAGCGACCCCTCCTTGGGTTTCCAAGGCAGTTATCACTATGGAAGTAGGATTGCCCAACCTTCCTTCCGAGGAGTGGCTGTTGGGTTTGAACCGCCAGCCTCCTGGTTAGCAGTCAAGTGCCTTAGGCACTATGCTGCCAGAGCTCATAAAATAATTGCATTTTATATTGAAATATTATGATCCATACCCTAAAATATACCATAATTGTTTTCTCTAATTATCAAATTATTAGAAGGAAAAGTTAAGAAAATCAATTTAGAAGATTAACAACTCTGTTATCTCTGTAAAACTCCAGAAATAAAAGGAAAAACTGCAAATGCTAATTTTTATGTTATATCCAGGTGTAGGGGACCATTCCCTGGAGAAGGATGTCATGCTTGGTAAGGTGGAGGGTCAACGAAAGAGGGGAAGGCCTTCAACAGGATGGATTGACAATGGGCTCAAGTATAGCGGGGATCATGGAGCTGGCGCGGGATCCGGCGGTCTTTCATTCTGCTGTTCATGGGGTTGTTATGAGTCAGAAATGACTCGATGGCACTTAACAACAACAACAACATCCAGATGTAGAGAAATACCATTATTTAGTTTGTATAGTTTTATTATTAAAAAATTATGCACACACATTTTTTCTAAGTTAAAAATATATGCAAACTTACTAACCACTTAATCATTTCAATTATCAAAACATTCTCCCAAAAGTCTTGAGATATATTTCTTCAACATAATTACAATCTGACCTTGATATTAGAATATTTAATCAGGACATTAAGAATCCATCTCCTAATAATGTCAGAAACTTCTAGATTCCATTTTTTCTCATAGACATCAGTCAATTCTGACTCATAGCCACCCCCATTGGGTTTTCAAGGCTATAAATCTTTGTAGAAGCAGACTGACTCATCTTTGTTCTGTGGCATGGCAGATAGGTTCAAGCTAGTGACATATTTGGTGTATGCAGCCAAATGTCTTAACCACTACACCATAGAAGCACCTTAGATTATAGATCTTAGAATTGCTTTAATTTTTGTGTTTAATGCCCATCTTTTTCTTCTTGCCTTTTTCTGGTTTTGGCATGAGATTCAACCCTCAGAATGCTTATAGATATTTTATTTTGCCTAAGGCACTTGACTGCTAACCAGAAGGCTGATGGTTCAAACCTACCAGCCACTCCTCAGAAGGAAGGTTGGTCAATCTACTTCCGTAGTGATACTGTCTCGGAAACTCAAGGAGGGGTCGCTATGAGTTGGATCCAACTCGACAGCACATAACAACAACAACAACATATAAAAAAAAAAAACTTTCTTCTCCCCAATTAAAAGAAGTATATATACCTCTAGAGTGACTATTCACCATTTGTCTGTCAGTTTGTTGTACTGTAGTGGCTTGTGTGTTGTTGGGAAGCTGGAGACTATGCCACCAGTATTGCAAATATCAGCAGGGTCTCCCATGGTGACGGGTTTCAGTGGAGCTTCCAGACTAAGACAGACTGGGAAGAAGGGCGGAGCCATACACTTCTGAAAAAAAATTGGCCACTGAAAACCTGAATAGCACTAAAAACACTTTCTGATATATTACTGGAAAACTTTATGAATGTCTGAAACTTTGTCTGATAGAGTGCTGGAAGATGAGCCCCTCAGGTTGGAAGGCACTCAAAAAATGACTGGGAAAGAGCTGCTTCCTAAAAGTGGAGTCAAGCTTAATGACATGGATGGAGTAAAGCTTACAAGACCTTCATTTGCTGATGGGGCATGACTCAAAATGGGGGAAAAAAAGCAGCTGGAAATATTCATTAATCATCTCAATATGGAATCTACAAATTACGAATCTAGGAACACTGGAATTCATCAAAAGTGAAATGGAATGTGTGAAGATCAAAATGTTCATGTGAGCTGAAAATGGACTGGTACTGGCCATTTTGAATCAATCATACAATCTACTGAGCAGGGAATGACAAATTGAAGAAGAATAGCATTGCATTCATCATCAAAAAGAACATTTCAAGATCTATCCTGAAGCACAATGCTGTCAATGATAGGATAATATCCATATGCTGACAAAGAAGACCAGTTAATACTACTATTATTCAAATTTACTCACCAACTATAAATACCAAAAATGAAGAAATTAAAGATATTTTACCAATTTCTACAGTCTGAAATTGACCAAATGGACAGTCAAGATATACTGATAATGGTGACTGGAATGCAAAAGTTGGAAACAAAGAAGAATCAGTCGTAGCTGGTAAAATATGTCCTTGGGGATAGAAATGATGTCAAAGATTATATGATATAATTTTGCAAGACCAATGCCTTCTTCATTGAAAATATCTTTTTTCAACAACATAAATGGTGGCTATATACATGGACTTAGGCAGATGGAATACATAGGACTCAGAGCAACTACATCTGTGGAAAGAGACAATGGGGAATCTCAATGTCTTCAGCCAAAACAAGGCCAGGAGCTGACTGTGGAACAGATCTTCAATTGCTTTTATGCAAGTTTAAGTTGAAGCAGAAGAAAATTAAAACATGTCCATGAGAGCCAAAATATTACCTTAATTATATCCTACCCAAGTTTAGAGACCATCTGAAGAATAAATTTAACACACTGAACTTCAAGGACCGAAGACCAGACAAGTTGTGGGATGACATCAAGAACATCATACATGAAGAAAGCAAATGGTCATTAAAAAGACAGAAAAGGAAGACAACAATGGATGCCAGAAGAGACTTTGAAGTTTGCTCTTGAAAATAGAGTAGCTAAAGTGAATGAAGAAATGCTGAGATAAAAGAGCTAAACAGAAGATTTAAAAGATTTAAAAGGGTAGAAGAGAAGCATTACAATGAAATGTGCAGAGACCAGGAGTTAGAAAACCAAAAAGAAAGAAGACACTCAGCAATTCTCAAGCTGAAAGAACTGAAGAAATCTTCAACCCTTGTGTTGAAATATTGGAAGATTATCTGGGCAAAATACTGAATGATCCAGGAAACATCAAAAGAAGATGGAAATAATACACAGAGTCACAGTACCAAAAAGAATTGGTCAATGTTCATCCATTTCAGGAGTAGCATATGATCAAGAACCAATGGTACCGAAGGAAGAAGTCCAAGGTGCCCTGAAGGAATTGGAGAAAAACAAGGCTTCAGAAATAGATGGACTACCCAGTGAGATGTTTCAACAAAGTGATGCAGTATGCAGTGCTGGAGGCGCTTACTTGTTTATGCCAAGTTGTTTATGGCCATCTGCAAAAGATCCATATTTGTGCCCATCCCAAAGAAAGATGTAGAAATTATCAAGCAACATCATCAATATCACATGATCACATGCAAGTAAAATTTTGCTGAAGATAATTTAAAAATGGTTAGAGCAGTATTTTGACAGGGAACTTCTATAAATTCAAGCTGGATTCAGAAGAGGACATGGAATGGGAGATATCATTGCTGATGTCATGCAGATCTTGCCTAAAAGCAAAAATACCAGAAAGATGTCTACCTGTGTTTTATTGACTATGCAAAGTATTTGACTATGTGGATCATAACAAATTATGGATAACATTGTGAAGAATGGGAATTTTAGAGCATTTAAGTGTTCTCATGAACAACCTATACATAGACCAAGAGGCTGTTGTTCAACAGAACAAGGGGATACTGCATGGTTTAAAATCAGGAAGGGTGTGTGTCAGAGTTGTATCCTTTCACCATATTTACTCAATCTGTATTCTGAGCAAATAATCTGAGAAGCTGGATTATATGAAGAAAAATGCAGCATCAGGTTTGGAAGAAGGCTCATTAACAACCTGAGATATGCAGATGACCCAACCTTGCTAGGTGAAAGTGAAGATGACTGGAAGCACTTGCTGATGACAATCAAATACTACAGTGTTCAGCATAGATTACACCTGATCATAAAGAAAATGAAAATCCTCACAACTGGACCAATAAGAAGCACCATGATAAATGGAGAAAAGATTGAAGTTGTCAAGAATTTCATTTTACTTGGATCCACAGTTAGCACTCATGGAAATAGCATTCAGCAAATCTGATATCATATTGCACTGGGAAAATCTGCTACAAAAGACCTTCAAATGTTAAGAAGATCTCATTTTGAAAACTAAGGTGTGACTGCCATGGTATTTCCAATAGCCTCATAACCACGTGAAAGCTGCACAATGAATAAGGAAGACTGAAGAAGAGTTGATGCCTTTGAATTGTGGTGTTGGTTAAGAACACTGAAAATATCATGGACTGCCAGAAGAACAAACAAATCTGTGTTAGGCAAAGTACAGCCAGAATACTCCTTAGAGGTAAGAATGGCCAGGCTTTGTCTCACCTAATTTGTCATGTTCTCAGAAGGGACCATTCCCCAGAGAAGTATATGATGCTTGGTAAAATAAGGGTCTGGAAGAAGGAGAAGACCCTTGACAATATGGATTGACACAACGACTGCAATGATGGGCTCAAGGATAGCAAGGATTGTGTGAATGGTGCACAACAGGGCAATATTTCATTCTGTTGGATGTAGGATCTCTATGAGTCAGAACTGACCTGACAGCACAACAGAGTGACTATGTACGATTGTCTGTTTGACAAGATCCTGGGTAACTCCTTTTATTCTGGTGTAATTTTGTTTTCATTATTGTTGTTAGGTGCCATTGAGTCATCTCCGACTCATAGTGACCCCATGCACAGCGGAATGAAACACTGCCTTGTCCTGTGCCAGCTCCACAATCCGTGCTATACCTGAGCCCATTGTTGCAGCCACTGTGTCAACTCATCTTGTCAAGGGCCTTCCCCTCTTTCATTGACCCTCCACTTTACCAAGCATGATATCCTCTGTGGAATGGCTCCTTCTTACAACATGACCAAAGTAGGTGAAACAAAATCTAGCCATTTTCACTTCTAAGGAGCATTCCAGCTATGCTTTGTCCATGACAGATTTGTTAGTTCCTTTAGCAGTCCATGGTACTTTTAGCATTTTTCTCCCACACCACAACTCAAAAGCATCAACTCTTCTTCAGTCTTCCTTAATCATTGTCCAGCTCTCATATGCATATGAGGTGACTGAAAATACCATGGTTTGTGTCAGGTGCACCTTATTCCTCAAGGAGACATCTTTGCTTTTCAGAACTTGAAAGAGGTCTTTTGCAGCCAATTTCCCCAGTGCTATACTTCTTCTAATGTCATGACTGCTGCTTCCATTGGTGTTGATTATAGAACCAAGTAATATGAAGTCTTTGATGACTTCAATCTTTTCTTCATTTATTGTGATGCTACTTATAAGCCCAGTTGTGAGGATTTTTATTTTTGTTATATTGAAATGTAATCCATACTGCAGACTGTAGTCTTCAATTTTCATCAGTAAGTTGCCTCAAGTCATCCTCTCTTTCAGCAAACAAAATTGTGTTATCAGTGTATCTCAAGTTGTTAATTATTCTTTCTCCATTCTTGATGCCACATTCTTCTGCATATAGTCCAGATTCTTGGATTATTTGCACAGTGTACAAATTGAATAAGTATGGTGAAAGATACAACCCTGATGAACTCCCTTCTTGATTTTAAACCATGCGGTGTCCTCTTGTTCTATTCGAACAACAGCCTCCTGGTCTCTGTGCAGCTTCTTCATATGGACAATTACATGTTCTGGAATTCCCATTCTTCTAAGTGTTATCCATATTTTGTTATGATCCACAAAATCTAATGCTTTTGAATAGTCAATAAAACACAAGTAACATCTTTCTGATATTCTTTACTTTGAGCCAAGTTCCATCTGACATCAGCAATGATATCCTTCATTGCATGTCGTCTTCTGAATCCAGCTAGCATTTCTGGAAGTTCTCTGTCAATATACTGCTGTAATCATTTTTTAACTATCTTTAGTAAGATCTTACTTGTGTGTGATATTAATGATAGTGTTAGATAATTTCTACATTCTTTGGGATCAACTTTCTTTGGAATGGGTACAAATATGGATTTCTTCCAGTCAGTTGGCCAGGTAGCTGTCTTCTAAATCTCTTGGCATAGTGGAGTGAGTGCTTCCAGTGTGGCATCCATTTGTTGAAACATCTCAATGGGTATTCCGTCGATTCCTGGAGCCTTGTTTTTCTCCAGTTCCTTCAGTGTAGCTTTGATGTCTTCCTTCAATACCATTGGTCCTTGATCATATGCCATCTCCTGAAATGGATGAAGATTGACCAGGTCTTTTTGTACAGTGATTCTGTGTATTCCTTCCATCTTCTTTTGATGTTTCCTGAATCAGTCAATATTTTGCCCATAGAATCTTTCAATACTGCAACTGGAGGCTTATTTTTTTTTCCTCAATTCTTTCAGATTGAGAAATGCCCAGCGTGTTCTTCCCTTTTGGTTTTCTAAC
>NW_006922107.1:1143607-1146352 GCF_000298275.1 Orycteropus afer afer | reverse complement strand
CCGTAGTGATACTGCTTCGGAAACCCAAGGAGGGGTCACTATGAGTTGGTTCTGACTCGACGGCAAATAACAACAACAACTAAAATTGGGGGGGGGATTAATAGTGCTGCATAGCATAAAGTTATCTGTGGTGCCTAATTTATCTTCTTCTGTTTCTAGGCACTTTAAGATCCCAGTAATTGAAATATCTAGTCAATTATTACTATGCATTTCTGTCTCACTTAGTATAATTAAAGTAAAATCAGGTTAAAATACTTAAATATGTCTTACAAGCTTTTATATTGAGTTATGTGATGTTCAATTGAGAAGGAGCATTATGGCCAGTAAGAGGGTAGTTTCTAAATGGTTGTTCCGTTTGGTGAATTGCTGAAGGAGAAATAAACTACTTTGGGAAGACTAAACGTTTCTATATCCAACTGATGTAAGTTGTTCCTATGATTTCTGTTAAATCACATTCATGTGATAAGGTGGAAAAAAAAATCCCACTCACAAAATTAATTTTTTTAAAAAAAGTTAATGGCATTAGAACTTTACAGTTATTAACTGTGCAAGGGAAGACTATCATAATGTTTTGCCTAGTGCCACATGGAGTTTGGAGTCAGGCAGAAACAAAGATTGTTCTGAGTTAATATAAGGTATTCACAATAGGGACAGTAACTAGGAGATAATAGGTAGGGGTTTAGGGTGATGTAGTTGGTTAATAAGACTTATTTTGAGACTTTGATAGCCTATTGAGATAGTCCCTGAAACTAAAATGCAAAAAGACTATAGAATATCTAGAACTGTGAATGTTACAGAGTTTGAGAAATAGAAGATGGGGTCAGGGACAGCTTGGATAACTCTGAGGAATCATGTCCTTCTTATATCGAATGTTTTTCATAGAATTTCTTTGTAGCCATGGTGATTTACCCCAAGGCTTCTTAAAGACAGTTGCCACATGAAATCTTCAATACACTTTCATCAGATAACACCTAACACCACCTTTGTTTCTAGTCTAAACAGAAATGTTAAAAATGACTGGAATCATTTTAGTAAGAGGTGCAACACATTTGTCATCTTGAAATTTCAGAAACTGCCTCTTATTGGCAGATCAACTACTTCTTGAACAATTTGAATCTTTGTATAGATCTGAGTGAATTTTAAGTATAGTTATCCATAACAGAAGCCCAATTTACATTAGAGATAGCTTCAAAAACAGTTTGTTAGAAAGAGATTTAAAAGTAAATGGTTTTGCTCAATTTTTTAAAATAAAATCATTTATATTTATTTTATTCCTTCTCTTTCCACATTGGCAGTTTGTGGCTCTATCTGAAAGTGCATAATTATTATTTTGATCTCAAAGTTTCTAAAATTTGCACATTCAATCCAGATATTAAAATAACTTGCATTTTTTTCAGAAGAAAATTGTGGATTTGGATTCTGTAAAATATAGCATCAATGATTATAAATAAAATCAGGGACCAGCTGAAGCTAGTATACAAAAAAATCAAGGTTCACCAAAAGTCACTGACAGGAAGTGTATTCATCTAGCACTTTTGCTTTACTTCATTGTGGAAGTGAGAAGCAAACCAAAGAGACCTAAGGGCAGGTACAATTGACAATTTATTATTTTGTTTAATTTTTCATTGTTATATTTCTTCTAAGATTATCATTCAAAACAATATACACAACTTCTGAGAAATCAAATGTGATATTAACCCAGCAACACAGTATTCTTCGCCAGAGGGAAAGAATCTTGTCCAAAGTGTGCACGTGTTCAACAGATATAAGTGAGTTCTCATCCTCTAAGAAATAATGCTGCCCTTTCTCTCTGAGTGCTCCATGCCAATTAACAATTACTTTTCAACGCTAGAGAAGTCAAGTCAGGCACTGTTGATAAATTCATGCTAACACAACTCACCCTCCAGGTGAACAATGAGGAACAGCAGCAACAACAAAAAAAGCAATGAATGATGAACAGAGTATGAATATTTACCATGTATGGATTTAGTGATGATAAAAGTTTAGGGTTATGTTAGGGAGCAATGGCCTAAACAAAGTGTTACAAGGGCCATGGACCTACACAGGAGTAAGAAAGAATGTCCAGTCTTGGTTCTTCTTACTTTTATCCAAGAATGATATTTCTTTCTAGAAATGCTTTTAATACATTAATTGGCTTAGGATTTGGGCTTTGTACTTGAGTTTTAAAGGTATTACCAAATAAACGATCAGAGTTCAAAGAGCCCTAAAAGATGTTTTAGTTCAAGGGTCTATCTCAGAGCAAATAATGCTTGTTTATTTGTTTTCATAGGGGAGCACAAGGTTATAAAATAATTCTGAATTAGAAAGCCTTTGGGTAGAGCATATATATTCTATTGCCCTTAAATACTCACCATTCCCTATTAAACCCAGAATATTTTCCCCCTGAGAATATTTGAATAGGAGATTCCATGCCCAAGCAACCTCCTCCATCTACAGATAAGGAAACTGAAACACACAGCTGTGGAAGATTCTTGCCCAGATTCTTCAGGTTTTTACCAAGCTAAGATAAAAACTCTGAGGTTTTGCTTCCAGAGCACTGCCCTGCCAATGATCCATTGTTATACTCCAGGCCTTTACAGCCCTATCAAGTGCTTAGCTTCAGCTTAGTTTCCTAGCTGTTGTTGTTATTGTTATGTGCCCTCCAGTGGGACCCGACTCATAGTGACCCCTCCTTGGGTTTCCGAGGGGGTATCACTACGGAAGTAGATTGCCCAAACTTCCTTC
>NW_006922107.1:1135260-1143507 GCF_000298275.1 Orycteropus afer afer | reverse complement strand
GAGGAGTGGCTGGTGGGTTTGAACCGCCAGCCTTCTGGTTAGCAGTCAAGTGCCTTAGGCACTATGCTACCAGAGCTCCCGGTTTCCTAGCAGCCATCTGTAAAAAACAACCCAAGTGTCAGACCAGCTCCAACCTTCTCTGATAAGGCACTTCATTCAGACCTAATAGTGCTTTACCCAGTTCTTCCTCTCCAGCCAATACAGGAAAAGGCTTTGAGGGGCCTGCATATGAAAGGGACTGAGCTTTTTCCCCAAAGCAAATGAGGGTCCTATATCACAGGGTGGGATAAGATCAGCCAGGTTTCTGCATGGTCTGAAGATACAGAACTGAAGTTTCAGAGAACCATGGAAAACATCAGAGCCTCAGTGTATTTGAAATTCAGTGGAAGCTAGATATTGAAGCCCATTCAAGAAGGTTTAGTTATAAGGTTTTAAAAAGGAGGGGAGGGGTGTCTTTTTCTAAGATAAGCTCATCTTTATTTCATCCCATTGCAAAGTCACAGAGGAAAGCTTTATTATGAGTCTCTGAGACATTTTGTTTGCTCTGTAAGGAATAAATAAATAAATAAAAGCCACACCCACTGCCATTGAGTCAATTCCAAGTCATGGCAACCCCCAATGGGTTTCCAAGGCAGTAAATGTTTAGGGAAGTAGATTACCTCATCTTTCTTCTGTGGAGAATCTGGTGGGTTTGAACCACCAACCTCCTTGTTAGCAGCCAAATGTCTTAGGCACTGCACCACCAGAGCCTCCTAAGGAGTAATACCTTTGAATACCCTCAAAACCAAAAGTAAACCCATTGTTGTTGAGTTGATTCTGACTCATAGTGATCCCCTTGGGTTTCCAAGGCTGTAAATCTTTATGGAAGTAGATTGCCTCATCCTCCTATGGAGCAGCTGGTGGGTTTGAACTGCCAACCTTCTGGTTAGCAACCAAATGCCTTACACAGTACACCATCAGAGCTCCTTAAGTACCTTTGAATAGTACTTTTGAAATGAAATCCAATATCCTTATTTATCAGAAGAGGAACTTTACTTACAATAGATAAGTGAGGTGCCCAAGATATACAGACAACTAGTAAAGGAACCAAACTGGAACCCAAGCATCCTGCTTATATTCTGGTGATCCTTCCATCACATTACAGATTTTAAATGTGCTATGACTCAATAAACAAGCACTATGCAATTTTCATTTGTAGATTCTTGGGTTAATCTTTGTCAAAAACATTCTAGGATTATGTTTTCAAAGGTAGCCTTACTTTTAGTTTCTAATTTGCATTGATTTGCTTGTTTCTGTTCCTAAAGAAAATAGCTTTCAATCAAAATGCTTAAGTGCACTTATACAGATATATATTTTCTTATCCCAATGAATAGAATAAGAAAGTACATAGAAGAAAATGACTCCATTTCTTAAAGGTGCACTGCCCTCTTTTTCTCTCAAATTAATGCTATCTGACATGAACACTACAATTCATTGCATCATGCAGAAAATTTAAAAAGACAGGTTTTCTGAAAAGCAACCCATAGTTTTTAGAAATATAACTAAAATGAAAAGCAGCATGTAGCTTGGATCTTCTGGTCAGGCACATGGAAAATGCTTTTTATTTGGCACCATTTATCCAGAAGTCAAAAGTGTGGATAGCCATGCATTTTGCTATTCATATAACCGTAGTTCTTTCCCTTTGACTTTATTATCTCCTTTCTACATCTAGTTATCTGTTCCAAACTACTCATTTGGCACTTCACCCCATGATAACTCTCAAATGAAAACAAATGCCTCATCACCTTGACATTTCTTGTCATTCTTTCCATTTCCCTTTGCTTCAAGACTGTGAAATCTGAAGAATGCTGCAGGTATAGCTTATGTGAATTTTTTCACGGCATATGACAAATCCTCACATTATCTTTGTGAATAAGATGGGCCAAAGCATGGACTTGATGTTAGCATGATGAGGTTGATTCATAGATGCCTGAACAATAATACCAAATGGGTGTCAAATAAAGGAGCAAATATCAACTTGGAAAGTGATCTCTCTTGGGATACCATAGGAATCTGTCCTAAATCCTGCTCTTATTTGTATAATTAGTGATCATCCCACCAGCCTGCAAACGCAGCCTTTGAAAGTACAGGTTTCATATTGACCATACACAGTGTTTGGCATAAATTTAGTAGTCAATAATTGTTTCTTTAAGTATCAAGGAACAGGATGAACATGTTGATAATGCAATTACTAGTTGTCATTGAGTCAGTCCATGACTCATGACAACTCTATGAACAATGGAAAGAAACACTGTGTTATCCTGCATCATCCCCATGGATGATTCATCTTCCATGATCAGATCATTGTGAACCATAGGGTTTACATTGGATGATTTTTGGAATTAGATCACCAGTCCTTTCTTCCTAGTCTGTCTTTGTCTGGAAGCTCCACTCAAACCTGTTCAGCAGTATAGCAACACCTGAGCCTTCACTGATAGATAGGTATGTTCCTAAGGTGCATTGGCCAGGAATGGGACTGGGTTTCCTACATGGAAGGTGGGAATAGAGCCACTGGTGATGAAATTCATAGGATTGGAAATCAAAAATATAATCTCAACATATCATGGATAGCCTGAACAATTAACTAGATCTCTTGAAAATATGGCTACAGACATACCACAACTTCCCAAATATAACAGAAGAACTGTAAATTAAGAAGAAAATTTTTATTTTTAAAAGATTATTAATTGATAGGCAGCTCAAAATATTATAAAAACTGCCTCAAAAGCTAATTTAATCTTAGACTTCATTAAAACAAGAATGATGTGCTGAGCTAGGGAGTTGAATATAATTTTGAGAGGGAGAAAGGAGACAGGATAACCATAAATAACAGGCAAAGTATAAAGAGTATAGCTTTGCCTTCCTTTTGGGCAAACCACCCTATAACATCAGTAACAACTGAGGGTGTCACTCTTTTTCAATACAAAATGACCAGTGTTTATAATAGGAGTCATTAAAAGTAATAATTCCATTGAATTATCTAATGGATATTATCTTTAAGGAGTTAGTAGATTGTCATATTAATTTTAGAAGAAAAAATCTTTTAAAAAATAGTTGAAATTTTAAAAACCAAGCCAACAGAGAGATTCACATCAGTTATGTAGAAATTTACCTAAGTGACTGTATGTTAAAAATTTCAGTTAAATTAAGCTTTAGTGCACTTGATCCTGTAGTTCACTCTTCAACATTGTTTAATTTGGATTTCTATAATTAGGAATAAATAATAGTAGGTGAACTTAGGAAATGTGCCTTACTCTACTTCCTATCCCAAGAATTTAAAATTGTTGCTAATTAATGTACTAGGGTAGGGGTTGAGAAGATAGGACTAGCCTCATAATCCAATGTTAGCATGAAAATAGTAACATGAGAATGATGTGCCAGGTGAATAAAATGTTTATTCTCCAGCTGAACTATTCAAGGTGTATTAATTTACCAGGAACTATTTTATTAAATGTGTGCTTTTGTCCATTATTTTAGCCTTTCTAATATTTAACTATTTAATTAGTAGCAGGTCTCACTGTATTTGTGCATTATTATAATAGTTATAATAATAACTATTATTTATATATTATATTATATTATATTATATATAACTATTACTATAACAGTTACCATCCAGCAGGGGGAAATGCTTGGAAAGCAAATTTCTGTTAAATAAATTATCTTTGCCACTGACCTTAATAATAATATAGGGAAGACGTCTCTGGATTTATTTATTTATTTTGCTGCTCCTGCCTCAAGGCGATTATAGCACATGAGAGGTTTCGTTATTCTACTAACTCAAAACATCTGCCACCTGCCTGAAGTCATGGCTTCATTCAGGCATGGGAGGCAGGAAGCCCTGCTCTTTCCACCTTGCTTTAGTTTCAAATGCTTGCCTCATGCAGACAGCTTCTCATCCCCCACTGCCACAGCCTAGATTTGATGGTACATGCAAGATCAGGCTGTAGGAGATATGAGTAGCAGCTGGTCACATCCTGCTGTTTTTGTGGCAAGGTACAGACAACTGGAGAACTTCTTTTGTATATGCTCCTGGAAGCTGTGTCTGCTGGCAGATTTCTGTTCATGTAAGGTTTCTGGAAGCATATATTGAATTTATTTCCTACTTTTCTCTTACAGGGAATTTCTAGTTGGTTAATCCCCATGTAATGGAGTACACCTGCATAGTTGCATCAAGAAGCTGGGAAACTCTGTAGTAAAATTAACAGTTGGCATTTGGTGTTAGGACACATGACTGCATTTGCAAGTTCACTCAATAAATCTGCAGACAGTTTTATATTTCTGCATGTGTGTGTATTTGAGTATGTACATTATATACCCAACTAAGAAATTATTACATCTCTTGACTGCTTTACACCTTGTCTCAGTGTTTAGGCAACATTGTGTCAGCATTCAAGAAGACACTGTTATTTCTTCTAGCTAAGATGTACAATTGAAATCCTGACCACTTTGTACTCACTAATTCTCCCATGCCACTTTCTCAAGGATATGGACATTAATTATCTCCAGTGTCCTAAACTAATTCTAAATTAGGTAATTACTTTGTATACCCTGCAGTTTCTGTTGGGAAATGCATTCCTCACTTCCTGTCTCTAATTGATGGCCAGCTGTTAAATAGCTTCCACATTTTCCCCAGAGATGGGTACACATCAGAAATGATTCCTTTATAGGATGTTTTCAAAATGCTCAAGATGAAAGGAATAATTAAATGATATTGTTATTGCTTATTATTATTATCAGTGACAAATCTCTTCACAGCATCATTGGATTAGTCATTTGGAGGGAATGACAATTTTGTAAGATATGTATCAGGGATTTTTTCTAGAAGAATTTTTTTTGCTTAAAAAACAATCGATTTTACTTGAATACTTCCCAAGTTCTTACTAACTGCATATATGCCAGCAAAAACAGCCCAATTTTAAACTTCTCCTGATTTGAAATTTCATCAAATGTGGGAGAGGAAAGTGACCTGCATCCTATTTTTTTAAAATCATATTTTATTGTTTTTTTTTAGGTGAAAGATTACACAGCAAACTAGGTTCACCATTAACAATTTTTTATACATTGTTCCATACCATGGGTTACAATTTTTATAATATGTCTGAACTCTAATTATCTCCATTCTGTTGGTCCTGTTTCCATTGATCTAGCTTCCCTTCTACTCTTTGCCTTCTCAGTTTTGCTTTTGTGTAAATGTTGACCATTTGGTCTCATATAGTTCCTTCCTTAAGGGAGCACATTATTGACAGGTGATATTGTTTATTTTATAGACCAATTATTTGGCTAAAAGGTGACCTGCAGAAATAGCTACAATTTCAAGTTCAAAAAGGTGAATAGGGTGAATAGGGCAATAGTCTCAAGAGTTTCTCTAGTCTCTATTGGTTCAGTAGGTCCGGCGTTTTTTTTTTTTTTTTTAATTTGAGTTTTGTTCTATATTTTTCTCCCATTGTATCCAGGATATTCTCTTGTGGCCCTGGTCAGAATAGTTGGTAGTGGTACCCAGGCACCACCTAGTTCTTACGGTCTCAGGTTAGAGAGGCTGTGGTTCATGTGGACTATTAGTCCCATAAAGTAGTTCCTTCATTGGGTCTTTGAGTGCCTTCATTCTCTCTTTTTTGTTTGTTTTTTGTTCCCTCTTGCTAGAATGTTCTTTGTCCCTGACTCTTGTCTACTAGGCAATCTTCCTCCAAATCCCAATCCTTTAGGAGGAAATGTCACATTAATAGCTCCCCTCTTCTCCTCCCTTGATTCAATCAGTGTCTACGTTGGTACTGTACATCTGTGTAGTATACAGACTACATTTATTTTATTTAAACTTTTTTTTTAAGTCATGGCAGTGAGGTTTTTGTTTTTTTTTTCATGGTGAAAATATATTCAACAAAAAAAATAATAAAACAATTCAGCCACAGTAGTTAAAACAACCTGGTATTGGTACAGTGAGAGACACATAGACCAATGGAAGAGAACTGAGAACCCAGTGGTAAATCCTTCCTCCTATGGACAGCTGATCTTTGACAAAGGGCTGAAACTCATCAAATGTGGAAAAGATAGTCTCCTCAACAAATGGTGCTGGCAAAACTGGACATCCATCCATAGATAAATGAAAACAGGATCTATTATCTCACACCATATACAAAAATGAACTCAGGTTGGATAAAAGACGTGAATATAAAACATAAAACCACAAATATCATCAAAGAAAAAATGTGGACAAATTTAAGGGCCCTGATTCAGGGCATAAATATATTATCAAACATAACTAAAAATGCACAAACATCAGAAGACAAGATGGATGACTGGGACCTCCCAAAGATTAGATATGTATGCACATCAAAGGATGCCACCAAAAAATTAAAAGAGAATCTGCAGACTGGGAAAAATTCTTGCCAATGACTTATCAGACAAGGGACTAATCTCCAAAATTTAAGAAAACATCAATACCTCAGCAACAGAAAGACAAACCATCCAATTCAAAAAGGGGCAGAAAACAGAACAGACACCTCACCAAAAAAGACATTCAGGCAGCCAACAAACATGTGAAGAAATGCTGGTGATAGCTAGCCGTTAGAGAGATGCAAATCAAAACAATGAGCTACCATCTCATTCCAGCACCAATAGCAAAATTAAAAATAAAAATAAAAATAAATGCTAGCAAAGATGTGGAGAGACTGGAACCTCCACACGCAGCTAGTGGGACTGTAAACTGGTGTAATTTCTGTGGAAAATGGTATGATGCTGCCTTAAAAAGCTGGAAATAGCAATACCACAACAATCTCTCATCTAGGTATATATCCTAGAGAAATAATAGCTGTGACACGAACAGATATATATGCACATTCATGTTCATCGCAGCACTATTCACAAAAGCACAAAGATAGAAACAACCTAAATGTCCATCAATAGAGGAATATATGAACAAACAATGGTACATACACGTAATGGAATACTTCACAACATTAAAGAACAATGATGAATCTGTGAAACATCTCATAGCATAGAAAAACTTGGAGAATATTATGATGAACAAAATTAGTCAATCATAAAAGGACAAATACTATATGAAAGCACTACTGCAAAAGTCAAGAAAAAGTTTTCACAAAAAAAGAAACATTTTTTTATGTTTATGAGGGTAGAAGGAGCTCTGCTAGCATAGTGCCTAAGGCACTTGACTGCTTACCAGAAGGCTGGCAGTTCAAACCCCCCAGCCACTCCTTGGAAGGAAGATTGGGCAATCTACGTCTGTAATTCTGTAGATACTGCCTCAGAAACCCAAGGAGGGAGGGGTCACTATGAGTCGGTTCCGACTCGATGGCATATAACAACAAGAACATGAGGGAAGATGGAGGAGGAAGGCTAAACCACTAACTAGAGGGTAGACACACATTAATTTGGGTAAAAGGAATTTAAAAAATCCAACAATTTCTACATGTATTATTCAGTGACAGTGATTACATTCTTCAAGTTGTGCAACCTTTCTCACTATCCTTTTCCAAATTCTTCCACCACACTTAACATAAACTCACTGTCCCCTAAGCAAAAACTCCTCCTTCCTCCCTACATTCTATTTTTGATTTTTCTTTTAAAAGCTGAACCTAGATCTCTAGTTACTTTATTAAAGCAAAATTTGTACTGCTTATCATCTATTGCTATCATTAAACTCATATGTGAATCTTTTTGTCTACAATTTTTAACCATTATCTCTTTGACTATTGCCTGTTTCCATTCTACTATTTTCATCTGGACTCTGGTTAGACAAATGTTGGAGCATCTGACTTTATCCTTCATGTCTCTTCTACTTTTTACATCCATATTTCTTTCTGCTGCATTCTAGATAAATTCTTCAGATTCTACTTTCTAGTTCATATAGTCTCCCCTCAAAAGTGTCTCCTCTTGTTTTATTCCCTTATATTTTTCATTTCTTGGTTTGGCTCTTTTTCTAATGTATTTGCTCAAGAGTCTTGTTTTTACTCATATCTTCAATTAGCTTCTCTTTAAAACTATTAAATGTACTTATATCCTACGTCTAAAAATTCTAATATTTGAGTTTTGGGTGGTTCTGTTGTGATTTCTACTAGGTATAGGTCATATATCTTGATTTTTAGTGTGCTGTTAGTTGCTGTCCAGTTGATCCTGACTCATGGAGATGCTATTTGTTGTGCAGGGTAGAACTGCTCCATAGAGTTTTTAAGGTTGTAACCTTTTTTTTTT
>NW_006922107.1:1132258-1134425 GCF_000298275.1 Orycteropus afer afer | reverse complement strand
ATACCTGATTATTCAGCCTGTCCACCCATCTATCACTCATCGATTTACCTGGAAATCAATGCTTGCCATCACTGACAATGCAGTATTATATGTGCAAAAGGCTTCATCTTTGCTGTCTGTAACTCTCATGTACCTCTCTATGACTTCCTCTTCCACAGAGCCACGGCTGATCACTCATTTTTGGTACCTTGCCCTTCCCTTCACCCAAATCAGGAATCTCTACCTATCTAGCAGTGTTCCCTCTCCTCCCCTCCCATCCCTGATAATCAACAAAGAAAGTGTCCTTCCATATATAAACCTTTCCTTGACTTTTTACAATAGTGAGCTAATAAAATATTTGTCCTGTGATTGACTTATTTCACTCACCATAATGTCCTCCTAGTTTATCCACATTATGTAGTATTTCAAATTCTACACTGATCTCTATTGTGGCATAGTATTCCATTCTTTCTATGTACCATAGATTGGTTATACATTCTTCTGATGATGAGATTTTAGGTTGTTTTAATTTCTTTGCTATTGTGAATAGTGCTGCGATGAACATGGGTGTGCATATATCTGTTCTTGTCCTGGCTCTCACTTCTTTAGGATATATACCTAGAAATGGGATTGCTGGATCAAATGGTATATCTAATTCCAAATTTTTAGGGAGTCACCATACTGATTTCCACAGTGGTTGTATCATTTTGCAGTCCCACCAGCAGTGTATGAGAGTCCCAATCTCTCCACAACCTTGTCAGCATTTGTTATTTGCTGTCTTTTTTTAACTTTGCTATTAGTGGTAGGGAGAGATGGTATCTCATTGTTGTTTTCATTTGCATCTCTCTAATGGCTAATGATCGTAAACATTTCTTCATGTGTTTGTTGGCTACCCAAATATCTTCTTTAGTGAAATGTCTATTCATGTCGTCTGCTCATTTTTTAAATTAGATTGTCATTTTGTTGTTGAGGTGTTGGATTTTCTATAAATTTTAGAGATATATCCATTGTCAGATATGTTGTTGCTGAATATTTTTTCCAGATCTGTAGGTTCTCTTTTGACTCTTTTGGAGAAGTCTTTGGAAACACATAAAAATTTAATATTTAGAAGGTACACATCATCTAATTTCTCTTCTATTGTTTGGACATTTTGGGTTATGCTTGATAGTCTGTTTATGCCATATATTAGGGCTTCTAAATTTGCCCCCAGTTTTTCCTGGAGGAAGGTTATACTTTTAGGTTTCACATTTAAGTCTTTGATCCATCTTGAGCTAGATTTTTGTGTATGGTGTGAGGTACAGATCTTGTTTCATTTTTCTGAAAATGATACCCAGTTTTGCCAGCAGTATTTATTAAACAAACTTTCTCTTCCCCATATAATGTATATTGATTGTCAAAGATCAGCTGACCATAGGTCAATGGATCTATATCTGGGTTCTCAATTTATTCCATTGGTCTATGTGTCTGACATTCTACATACCAGGCAGTTTTGACTACTGTGGCTGTATAGTAGGTTTTGACATCTGACAGCGTGAGCCCTCCTACTTTGTTCTTCTTCTTCAATAGTGCTTTCTTTGCTTATCTGAGGTCTCTTTCCATTCTATATAAAGTTAGTGATTGGTTTTTCCATATCCTTAAAAAATGTTGATGGGATCTGGGTTGGGATTGCATTAATGTATAGATTGCTTTGGGACAACTGACATTTTCACAATGTTCAATCTTCCTATCCACAAGCAAGGTATGTTCTTCCATTTATGTAGATCTTTTATGGTTTCTCTAAGTAATTTTTTTATAGTTTTTTTGTATAGGTCTTTTGTGTCCCTGGTAAGATTTATTCCTAAGAATTTTATTTTTTTGAGTAGCTCTTGTAAATGGTATTTATTTCCTTATTTCTTTTTCAGCCATCTCTTTGCTGGTGTAGAGGAATCCAACTGATTTTTTGATGTTGATCTTGTATCCTGCCACAATGCTAATCTTTAAATTAGTTCCAATAAATTTTTGACTGAGTCTCTTGGGTTTTCTAGGTGTAAGATCATATCATCAGCAAATAGGGATAGCTTGACTTCTTCCTTACCAATTTGGATGCCTTTGATTTCCCTTTCTTGCCTTATTGCCCTGGCTAGGACTTCCAGTACAATGTTGAATAGAAGTGGTGATAGAGGGCATCCTTGTCTGGTTCCTGTTCACA
>NW_006922107.1:1123225-1131428 GCF_000298275.1 Orycteropus afer afer | reverse complement strand
TTGATTTTTTCTATTGTCTTTCTATTTTCTGTTTCATTGATTTCTGCTTGAGTCTTTATTATTTCCTTTCTTCTGGTGACTGTAGGCTTTTCTTGATGTTCTTTTTCTAATTGTTGGAGATGTTGGTTTAAAATGTTGATTTTGGCTCTTTCTTCTTTTTTCATGTGTGCATTTATTGCTATATATTGACTTTTGATCACTGCTTTTGCTGTGTCCCCAAAATATTGGTATGCTGTATTTTCATTCTTGTTCAATTCAAGGAATATTTAAATTTCATTTTTTTATTTCTTTTCTTACCCAGTCTTTCTCAAGGAGGGTGTTGTTCAGTTTCCATGTGTTCACTCTTTTTCCATTGATCTTCCTATTTTGATTTCTAATTTGATAGCAATGTGATCTGAGAAGATGCTTTGCAGTATTTCAGTGTTTTTAAATTTATTAAGGCTTGCTTTATGGCCTAACATATGGTCTATCATGGATAATGTTCCACGTGCACTGGAAAATAATGTATATTGTGCTGTTTTGGGGTGAAGTCCTCTGTAGATGTCTATAAGGTCAAGTTTGCGGATTGTATTGTTTAGCTCTTCTGCATCTTTGTTGAGTTTCTTTTCAGTTGTTCTTTCACTGAAAGTGGTGTATTAAAATCTCCTACTATGACTATGGAGTCATCTATTTGTCTTTTCAAATCTTTTAAAGTCTGATTTATGTATTTTGGGGTTCTTTCATTGGGTCCATTGATATTTATGATGGTTATATCTTCTTATTCAATTGATCCTTTAATCATTATATAATGTCCCTCCTTGTCTCATATGGTGGTTTTTGTCTTAACATCAATCTGATCAGAAATTTATACTGCAATGCCTGCTCTTTTACAGTTGCCATTTGCTTGATATATCTTTTTTCAGCCTTTGATTTTTAGTCTATTTTTGTCTTTGTCTATAAGATGTGTCTCTGGTAGACCACATATTGATGTTTTTTTTTTTTTTTTTTTTTTTTCTTATCCAGTCTTCAACTCTCCGTGTCTTGAGTGGTGCATTTGATCTATTAACATTCAGTGTAATTATTGACAAGTATGAATTGATTTTTGTCATTTTGTTATGTGTTTTTTCATGCTATCACTTATTTCTTTGTTCCATATTATTTTCTGTGTTGAGATCATTACATTTATGAATCCTGCTATAATTTCCTTTGTTGCTGTTGTTTGAGTATTTGCTGAATATTTGTGCTTGTCTTCTTTTATTTTGATGTGAAGATTTATCATTTTTCTTTGAGGTTAGCCTGTGATTTATAATTTTCTCCCCAAGTTTAGAACAGTCCATTCTATCTTTCAACTCTTTTGACTTCCTCACCATTTAGAAGTTCTGTAGCTACACAGTATTTTCTCTCTTTTTGGTTCGTAGTTGTCCTCATTTGCCAATTGACATCTCTGGTTCCCTGTTTACAATCTTGTAAGCTTATTCTACTTTGGATATGTCCATAGCTATGGTTTCTGGGTTATGTCATCTTGTGTATTAATGGTCAGTTGTTGTTTGTTATTTTTGGTTCTCTGTTCAAAGTACTCCCTTTAGTATCTCTTGAAGGTTGGTCTGGTTTAACAAATTCCCTTGGTTTCTGCTTATCTGGAATTCTTCTAATTTCACCATCATATTTGAGGGACAATTTTGCTGGGTATATAATTCTTGGTTGAAAATTTTTCTCTTTCAGGATTTTATATATACCATCCCATTGTCTTCTTGCTTACATGGTTCCTGCTGAGAAATCAGAGCTTATTCTTACTGGCTTTCCTTTGTAAGTAACTTTTTTGTTTTTCCCGTGTTGCTTTCAGAATTCTTTCTTTGTCTTTGGTTTTTATGAGTTTGTTGATATGTCTTGGTGATTTTCTTTTGGGGTCTATCTTTTTTGGGGTTTATTGGACTTCTGGAATGGATATATCCTCATCTTTCATCATATCAGGGAAGTTCTTTTCCAAGAAATCTTGGCCAATTTTCTCAGTATTTTTCTTTTTCTCTTCCTGTTCTAGAATTCCAATGACATGTAGGTAATTCCTTTTGATGGTATCCCACATGAATCTTAGGCTTTCTTCATTTTGTTTTCATTGTTTCTCTGATTGATCCCTTTCAAAAAAAAAATATTCAGGTATTTGTCTTCAATCTCATTAATTCTGTCTTCCATCTCATCAATTCTACTCCTTTGCCCTTCCAATGTGTTATCTATTTCTGACAATTTAGTATTAATCTTCTGTATTTCTACCTGTAGATTTAGAATCATTTCTAATTTTTCATTTATTTTGTCATTTTTTTCTTGTATTTTCTTCTGAAATTCTTCTAGGGTTTTGTCCGTGTTTTCCTTGATCTGTCTCTCAATCCTTTGAAGATACGTAAATATAATTGTTTTGAATTCCTTATCATGGAGTTCCAATGCTGCTTCTTCCTCAGGGATGTGTTCTGGATCTGTATCCTGCTCCCTTGTTTCTACCACTTTATCTTGCTTCTTTGTGTGGACTGTGGTGGCCTGTTGTCTCCAAGACATTGTGACATTGCTGTATTTAGATCTCTGTTAACTGTTTGTGAAGGGCAGCTAAGGGTGAGTCAGGCTCTTCTTGGTGGTTGTTTATTGTTGACCCTTTGGTAGAGAAGGACGTGGTGGCTTTCACTCATTAAGTGAAGCTGCAGGAGGTGTGGGTATAGTTGTGTTGTATGAGAACTATAACTGTCTTGCACTCAGTTAGACAAAAATAATAATTGAATAACCATCATGAAAGTAAAAGTAAATAGAAAAAAAAAACACACACACTGTGTAATCATGCAGGAACAATAAACAGAAAAAGAAAAAAAAGGAGGAAAAAAACACCATAATATCTGGGGCAAGGGCAATAAGAGAAAAAAGGTAGAGAAGGAGAATAATGAAGAAAAATGGGAAAAAAATGCAAAAAGAAAAACAGGGAACAGGGTTAACTACAGGAAAGGAAAAAAAATAGAACCAGGAACATGGAAAAGAGAAATGCTGAAAACTAGAACCTGGGAAAGGAAGAATAAAGAATAATAATAATAAAGACAAAATAATCTGGGAAGGGAATAATAATAATAATAAGGACAAAAGTAATAATACTAATTGTAGTTTAAAAACAGACAAAAACAAACAAACAAACAAAAATCAGGGCAGGGTACCCAGGCTCCATACAAGCACACAGACTGGGATGTAATTCTTGCTGGCCTAGAAGGTGGGTGGGATTGAGGGATGGCCATACCTCATTCACCAACAGGGTGTGGGGTAAAAGAGTAACAAAGGGAATATCGCAACTTTCCAATTGTTGGTGTCTGGAGTATCATTGTGGTTCCCAGCAAATGGAGCCTATTCTTACATGCCTGGAATCTGAAAGAACACTGTTGCTTTAAATATCCACATTGTCAAACCATTTGTAAACATTCAAAATGGCTGTGCCCTCCAGACAGCAAAAGTCCACAGCTCAGCCCATCTTCCTCTTTGCTGCTTCCTCTTTTATTCACCAGCCACCAGTGCAGTCCTCTGTGCAGTTTCTGGCTAGCAAGGCTGATTTTTAGGTGAATTGTTAGGCCCTACCACCAGTTGGCAATATACAAGCTGTCTGTGCCGTCAGAATCGCTGCCAGAGTGCAAGTCCAGATGTCTCCTTTTTTGGTGTTTTCATGCAAATTCTTCTGCTAGTTGGGGTTTAGTCCACTTCTGTATCCTTCCCTTCAAGGCTCAAGGGTCCAGGATTATCTTCTGTATCTGTGTTAATTTGTTCCCCTTTTCTTTGTTGAAGATGTTCTTTGCAGTCTTTCTGCCTATTCCGTCATCTTACCGGAACTCCACCAAGGCTGTAACCTTTTGGAAGTAGATTGCCAGGCCTGTCGTCCGAGGCAATTCTAGGTGGTTCAAACCACCATTCTTTTGGCTAGTAGTCAAACGCTTAACCATTTGCACCACCCAGGGACTACTTAATATATTTAGTGATAGCTTATGATGAGATTATGGTTCATAAGGCTTGGGCTGAAAGTTCACCCAGAAAGGCTCCTGGGGGCATCGCTAACCCTAATAATAGTAAAAAGACGTTTTCACTTCTTCTTCTGATTCCTCAACACCAGGGTTTCTCAACCTTGGCACTACTGAGATTTCAGGCCAGATAATTCTTTGGTAAGGGGCCTATCCTTGTACATCACAGGTGTTTGCAACACAGAGTGCTATGGGATTCTCCCCGGCCCCCCAAGGTTATGACAACCAAAAATGTCTCCAGGTATTGTCAAATGTCCCCTAGGAGGCCAACTTATCCTTGGTTGAGCATTACCACTGTACAGTGTAAGATACAAGGCTGCTTGCTTACAAGAGTTAATGCCTGGTCCTGGGTCTAATATTGTGCATGAGCAAATTTAAACTGTACTCATCTGACAACACTCTTCTTAGCAAAGAAGTGCAGTCTTGTTTTTGCTAACAGCTCATGAAGCCAGCTACATGTCCAAATTGGGAAAGATCTTCACATCAAGGCTTGCCTTCCATGAAAATGGTGCATGACATCATAACCAAACAGGGTTTGGCAAAAGAGCTTTTAATCTGAGTATTTACATGAAAACAAAATTGGGGTGCACATATCCTTTAGTGAGTCCTCGGGTATTGATTACCTCACAAATTTCTACAGCCAATGTATCAAAAGGACAAACTGTTGAGAGACTTGGGAGAAGCACGAGGGCCATTTCACCAAGACTGCACCTGCTCCTGATATGTCAGCTATTACAGTATATACACTAGAAGTTGCAGTGGCTTTTCAGTCCAGCTGCTCAAAATGCTGCTACTAAGCTGTGTGACTTCAGATACTTAAACTCCGCCTCAATTTTCTCCATCCGGTCAAGGTTCTCCAGCAGGCAGCTAGAGCGATCGGCCATAGAGGAGGGGTGGCAGAAGCACCCCTGATTGACTTTCACGTTGATCTTCACTTGAGCCATCTGAGCCTGCAAGGTGGGCACCCAAGAGGTCACCAGCCTCTCTGGGACAACAGTGGGTAGAGTCCCTTCATTCTCTTTTGTTGCATATGAGTAGAGATGAATAGTTGTATCTTAGATGGCCAATCACAAGCTCTTAAGACTCCTGAAACTATTCACCAAACTAGAATGTAAAACACGATCTTTGTAAACCTTGTTATGCCAATTCATTAAATTGTCTCTTGAAAATATGGCCACAAGCCTTTTAATCCAGTAAACTAATCCCATGAGTTATTTGGATAAGTTTAGGACGCCTCTATAATTGTGCCCCCTATGTGATTAGTTATATGTGTGGATGTATATGCAGCAGACACAAATCTGTATAGTAGTATGCCTACAGATACACGTATACATATATTTGCATTTATTTGCATACACCTCAACACACACATTTATTTTGGTTGTTTTTACTGTTGTTGCAAATTTGTATATAGCATTTACTGAAATTATCTCTGTTTTCCATCTACTTTTTAGTGTCATTATTTATTTTGGTCTAACTGTGCCAACTTCATCCATATATGAGATTGCCTTCCCTATCACCAAAAGTAACAAATGCCTACTATCTAGAAAGTGATTTCCCCTCCCTCTCCCTCCTATCCTGGATAACCATCAAATAACTTTGCTTGCTGTATGTATATCTATTTTTGACTTTTTATAACAGTGAGAACATACAATATTTGTCTTTTTGTGGTTGACTTACTTCACTCAGCATAAGTCTCCTTGTTAGTTGTTTACGTTCATTTTCTCCTTCCTTTCAGTGTTTGATCTGATTCATTATCCTTCTATTTGCTGTTCTGGGTTTCCAGATCATCACCTGTATCCGTTTCACTTCTTTTCTTGGCTCTTTGCTATAGGGGAATGGCATGATATGTGTGACTACACTGCCATCATGGGACATCTCTCCCTGAATCCTATTTTGAAGAACATGCAGAATAATATTCAAAACCTTGAGTTGTCTATTGGATGAAATATTCACTAGTGATGAAAAGGAAAAGGCAATATGGGAGTTCACCTTGTGAGCTATCCATGTCTCCTCAGTTATTAAAATAAACCCTTTCAGCTGATGCCTGCTTTTAAGTTCTCTGAGTGGATTCTATCTCTCTAAAAGACCAAGTGCAAAAAGTTGCATATAATTAAAGAAAAAATTTAAAAATCATTCAAGGACACTGATCTATTATAATTCAGCTTTTAATGGTTATAATATATGTTTTTAAAGATTGAGAATATATTCTCTTGTGCATTGGTATATGTTGTTGTTTTTAGGTACCATCAAATCAGTTCCAACTCATAGTGACCCCATTCACAACAGAACAAACCACTGCCCAGTCCTGTGCCAGCCTCACTGTCCTTGCCACATCTGAGCCCATTGTTGCAGCCACTGTGTCAATCCGTCTTGTTGAGGGCCTTCCCCTTTTTCGTTGAACCTCCACTTTTCCAAGCATGATATCCTTCTCTAAGGAATGGTCCCTTCTGAAAATATGACCAAGGTAGGTGAGATGAAGTCTGGCCATTCTTGATTCCAAGGACGATTCTGGCTACACTTCTTCTGGGACAGATTTGTTAGTTCTTTTAGCAGTCCATGGTACTTTCAGTACTCGTCCCCAACACCACAACTCAAAAGCATCAACTCTTCTTTGGTCTTTTTTGTTCATTGTCCAGCTTTCATATGCATATGAGGTGGCTGAAAATACCATGGCTTCGGTTAGGTGCACCTTAGTCTTCAAAGAGATCGAGTGTGCTGTTCAGCACTTTAAAGAGGTTTTTTGCAGTAGATTTGCCCAGTGCAATACATCATCTGCTGCTTCCGTTAGTGTTGATTGTGGAAACAAGTGATATGAAATCTTTAACAACTTCAATCTTTTCTCCATTTATTACGATGCTGCTTATTGGTCCAGTTTTGAGGATTTTCATTTTCTTTGTGTGATTCATTTTGTCTATAGAAATTATGCTGCTTATGTCTATGTATATTATTTTTGATAGTTGTAAAAAACTTATTGCTGAGAAAGTTACACATTAATGGAATCCATATTAACAATATTAAATAACATTATTGTAGCTAAGTGAACAGTATCCTGAGCAGAGAAGCATTTGAGATGTGGTCAAGTCAAATCATCCATCCTAAGAAACCAGTAGTCTGAGATAGCACTATGGCTTATATTTTGGATAAATATAGTTGGTCTCTGTGACTCATTCTTTTAAGATCATTGCTATAATCTTAAATATTCCTATTTATCTTAATAAGTCTTTGTAGTTTGAAACTCATTTTAAAACTATGCTTATAATTAATACCACTGAACTATATATATGAAATTTTTTGAAATGGCAAACGTTTGTTACACACACACACACACACACACACAACTTGAAAAAAGTATACTTTGCATGAAATGAGCATATTTATGCTCCTTTAGGAAAGAGATCCCGCCTTAGTCACCCTTATAGCCAGTGCTCCTAGTACAGCAGACTGCTGGGGCTCAATTAAAAACTTAGTGAATGACAAATGTAATGATTTTTTTTTCCATTATTACCATCTCTAGAAAGAACAATTGATATTATTATTTTTGTAATTTTATTTCCTTTAATTCATCTTAAAATTGTCTCCTTATTGTTTCAGAACTTAACATTCTGAAATTTTTTTGATACATTGCGGCCATCCAAGTTATTTATTTGTGCAATCAGCATTTACTTAGGCCTTCAGGAGTCCTGGGGTGACTCAAATGATTAATGAGCTTGGCTGCTAACCAAAAAATAGGAGGTTTGAGTCTACCACAAGGTGATTAGGAAGAAAAGCCTGGCAATTTCCTGAAAGATTATAGTCACCGGGAACTCTATAGAGCACAACTCTACTCTGAAACATATGGGGTCACAGGGGTTGAAATCAACTCCATGGCAACTGGTTTTGGTTTTCCTATATACAAAGTACTGTGGGAGATACATGTATGAAAAATCCACATTCATTCAAGGGGAGGAAGATAAAACAGTATAAAGTAATAAATATCATATTAGGGATATAGAAAAGTGCTGTGTGACTCCCAAGGACACAAAGATGTTACTTGGTGGGAGATAATTAAGTATGGAAATAGCCAGCCTGTAATGCCAAAGTGGCACATTGTTTTATTTAGTAGGAAAAAAACAAAACCAAACTCACTGCTGTGGAGTCAGTTCTGACTCATAGTGACCCCTCCTTGGGCTTCCAAGGTAGTATCTTTTTTT
>NW_006922107.1:1108702-1116174 GCF_000298275.1 Orycteropus afer afer | reverse complement strand
GCAATCCTTCTGCCTAGTCCGCCATCTTGCCCCGCCTCTGGGCAATTTCCAAGGTGGTATCTTTATGGAAGTGGATTGCCCAGTCTTCCTTCTGAGGAGTGGCTAGTGGGTTTGAACCACCAATCTTCTGGTTAGCAGTCAAATGCCTGAGGTACTATGCCAAGAGGCCTTTTAAAAGGCATGGATTGGTTTGTCATCTTCTAACACTTTTGTGAAAAAGTGTTCACAAGTTGTCTATCATCTTCTCATAGGCAACACTTGGACCGCTCAGAGAGACTGTTTAATTCATGGTTACCATTCAGACAGTAATTATAAAATCATTTTATAATTTCTAGTGTTACCTGGAAAAGGCCTTATGTATGTACTCTACATAGTACTAGTCAAGCCAATAGATAAATTTCCAATCAAACTTACCTTTCAGAACAGAACTATCTTTCATATTACTTTAATTTTGTTTTAAAATAAGTTGTGGAGGGACAGGTCAAACATGTACAAGCCACTGGTCAGTTTGCTATTTCTAGGCTAATGGGAACTGTCTCCTATGTTTCCATTTATTATAAATTATTATGATAAGAAAAGGTCAAGTACCAAGAATCATTATTCAATCTGATAAGAAGAAATCAAACCTAACTATAACTGAATGACAAAACACCGTAGTCCATTTCTTTCCTGAAATCCATTAACTTCTCCTTCACTTGAAACCTCTCACAAAATTTATTTTGATCTGCATACTCAGTTGTTTTATTATCAGTTATGACACCATATACTGTATTAAATGTACTTTGCACATGGATAAGTTAGGTGGCTCAGAAATTAAATAGCTATCCTGTCTTGTTATGATAAATTATCTCATAAGAACATAAAGAGATCACTGATGATAGTAACCCAAGATTTTAGAAGATAGTTCTCTAGAATAATGAGTAAAGACTTTGGGTATCATTCATGAAAGAGAAAGTATCTCATTTCAAAGGTGATTGAAAGGAAATTAGCAGGCCTCACCTGATAAATATTTAACTCACTATCCTTCCCTTCATGTCCTTACATCATGCATATTAAACAAAGTAGTCCTTTGTCACTATAAGAAAAAAAAATCTTAATTCATTGATGAGAAAATTTGCTCTCTACAGGTGTCCAATAGTTTCTTTTGATAACACAAGTGAAATATATTTTGCACTTCAAATTTTATGTCAGAATTCTTAATACCCCAGTGTTAACATCTGCAGCATAATTGTTCTGAAGCTATTCTTACTTAGGTTAGCTATGTTGAATTGGATATCTAATGAGAAAATATATCTGTGGAATACCACAAAAGTCAATCAGTATCTGCTGGCAGTGAAATAGGAAAATACTGATATAAGGACCCTAAAAGGAGGACTTTGATCCAATATAGGACAGGAAGTAAGGATTATAAGAACGACAACAATGATATAACAAAGGAAACTCTTTCACACATTATTTCAGTTTTACATAATGTGAAAATAATGGATTTAGACAGAAGGAGTTCATCTAATCAATTGTTTGCTCACTCTACATGATTAAAATAATTAATTCAACAATTTCTCAAACATCTATTAAGTTGTCTTCTTGTGAAATGACTGTATAGTCAGGATTTGGACAGAGTTTAAATCAAAATATGAAACATCAGGTGATAGATAGGCTCCTCATGGATGAAAAGAAGATATGTTTGAATATCAAGCATTGACCAATAATTTCATCAACACTATATGACATTTATGGAACCAAATCATCCATATCTGCAATTCTAATTGAAATCACCATTCTGACATTTACCTCCTTTGCAAATTGCAATTCTAACCTCTGGAAAAAAATTTTTTTAGAAGTATGACAGTATATGCAGCTCTATGACATCAATAACTGAGTTTGCATAGAGACAAGCAAACTTTATTGAATTCCAGGACAGATATATTTTGTTGCAAATGAATATACACAGAAGGAGTTAGAAATTATATATTCATATTTTTTGGGGAAAGTTGGGTTAAATTGACAACAGCAACTCAACACAATTGAATACTATGCAACACTAAAGAATAACATAGAACCTGGAAAACACCATGTAATGTGGGTGAATATGGAAGTAATTATGCTGAGCGAAATAAGTCAATCACAGAAGGACAAGTATTATATTAGTTCATTATTGTAAAAAGTCAAGGAAAGATTTATATATGGAAAGAAACTTTCTTTGTTGGTTACCAGTGATAGGAGGGGAGGGGAGGTAATATTGTAAAATAAAGAAAAGATTATATAAGAACCTTTGGGGGCAGTGAGTTTATGTTAGTGGAACAACTCTAAGAACGTAATCAATGTCACTAAATGGTACATGGAGAAACTGTACAATTGGTGTCTAGGTCTAAAGAGTCAAAAATCAAAACCAAACCTAGTGCCACCAAGTCAATTCTGACTCATACTGACCCCATAGGACAGAGTAGAATTGTCCCATAGGGTTTCCAAGGCTATAAATCTTTATGCAAGCAGATTGCCACATCTTTCTCTCACAGAGAAAGGTTTGAAACACTGACCTTTTTGGTTCGCAGCCAAATGTTTTCACCACTACATCACCAGAGCTCCTTAAAGAGTCAAAGATACTAAATATATCTATATCTTCCCCTCTCTTCCCTTATTTCTCAAATCCATTTGTTTCTGCTTTTTTTTACATATGGGCCTCATTCTTTTCCACAACAAAGAAGCCTTCTCACATGGCAAAGAACCATGCTGTCAATAGGTTCATCTAGCAAACATAAAAAAACAAAGATTATTTTCTTCCATTGTGCTAAATCAATTCTAGGGAAGAATTATGATTGGCTCTGTATGAATCCATGCCCACATTTTTGGCCAATGACTGTTGATAGAGGAAAGATGTACTTTAGTTAGTTAAGCTTCAGCATGGCAATTCCTGGGTGGTACAAACAGCCTAGCACTCTTTGTACCAAAATGTTGATGGTTTAAACCCCACCCAGAGATGTCTCAGAGGGAAAGCTTGGCAATTTCCTTCCAAATGGTCAAAGCCATGAATAATCTATGTACCACAACTTGATGGCAACTGGTAAGCACATATTCTCCACAATTGCCAGAGGAGAAGTGAAAAATACTGATTTAGATAATGATAGTTTAAAACAGAAGGAGAATGGGAAAATTTGCTGTGAAATTTTCTTTTTAAAATACCTAACATTGGTAGCATAGTTCCTAAGTCATCTGACTGCTAACTAGAAGGCTGGTGGTTCAAACCCACCAGCCACTCCTCGGAAAGAAGGTTGGGCAATCTACTTCTGTAGTGATACCACCTCGGAAACCCAAATAGGGGTCGCTATGAGTTGGGTCCGACTTGACTGCACATAACAACAACAGCACAACATTGTCCAATAATGAAATACTGTGACATTGCTCTATAATTGGTAGGAATATTTAAGATAATTACTTGATTCTCAGAGAATGTTCAGCCTAAATCTGAGAAGGAAGCAAAAACAGGACTAGAAGTAATAAGAATTTCCCAATAAACCATAAAAGCAATAATATGACCAAAAAATTATTCAGGTGATTAAAGTTCTTCAAACAATATCTGGCACTTACTAAGTGTTCAATAAATATTAGTTATTGTGCTGCACTTTCCATAACTTTTCTCATTTATTCCTCACTACATTAAAATAACTAGAGTCCCACTTTACAGATGAGGAAATTGAGGTGCAGATCAACTTTTCCAAGAGAACACAACTTGTAAATGTTTCATCTGGAATTTGAGTACAGGTAGGCTTTTCTAAAATCCATTGTGTTTATACCACTCATCAAAATAGTGCAATATGGTTAAAATGAAAAGTATAGACATTATTTTCAAAGTAAATTATTTCATATAAATAGGGTTAGAAGAAAAGCATGCATATTTTAATATAAAAATATTTCATCTTCTGTACTGATATTTATTTAAAGTCTAATGACAAACAAATGGAAACCAAGTGTCAGTGTAAATAACTCAAACTGTTTAAACATGACCCACAGGAAGAAATACATTTTACATTATAGCACATATGTTTTTCATTTATACAACTGAAATCAAAATTTTATGAAACAATATTTACCTTACCACAAGTGGTGCCCACTAATATTCTGTTCTTTCACATTTAGAATATAATGATTATTATGACCTATTAAATTAACTTCATAATCCACTAATGGGCTGTGATTCATGGTTTGAAAAACACTGAATTAGATCCATACTTACTTCTTTTTAGTCCCTAACTTTAAGTGGACTGTCTAAATGTTAACTTCAACTGAAAGAGAAAGCAAAACTCCCTAAAACCCGCTTCTAGAAGGTTGTAATCAAAATCCAATCTTTTCTTGAACAAGGAGGCAGCAGCTGCACTTCACAAGCATCAATCCTTCAAGCAATTTGCCTGCTGCCTTGCTCAACCTTCCTTAACCAGGTGGGGTTCCAGATTTTCCACTAGTATCAAAGGTAATGACACTTGCTGCACCCAATCCCAACATCTATCCTGGTAGAAGAAGATGTTGCAACATCTAAATAAAGAATAAAATAGAATAAAGTTTGACAAAAATACATCTGAAAACCTCAGGAAAAAAATGCCATCAAACAAAGTCACTTGAATACAGTCTCAGGCTACTAGAGTCACCAGAGCATCTTAGAACTATTAGAGGTATATTGTGTAATGAAGAAATTATAGACATAAGCATGGAATAATCTGCTTAGCCTATGTTTTTCTTAATGTGCTGATGTATTTACAATATATTTTCTTTTTAGAATTTTCATGAATGTCAAGCACCAACTAGTTGATATTAAAGGTTTTCTTTTCTTTTCATTAAATCTTTGAAAAAGCACACACTGCAAAATAAATGGTTGCCAGTTAAGCCCATGACTTTTTTTTGCTACTATTTCAAGCCATTTTGTCATTTTTGGAGCTAAAATTTTTAAAATTTTATTATGCATAAACCACAATCATTGTCAGGGGATGAACTGGAGACTGGAAATACTTCTAGTTGGTGGTTTATTTTTCTTTCTTGTTCTGTTCCCCAGCCCATGTGTTCCCTACAGTGCTATTCAGGATGTAAAATAAAGTATGACCAATGACAAATTATCAACATTTTATTTACCCTAAGAATATTACAGGATTTTTGCAAAGCATTATTTTATTCTAATACTTAAAATATTGGTACTGTGTTTTTAAGATTATATAAAATTGCTAGATCATTTTAAAGAAACAAGATTCTGAAATTTTATTCTTTAGAAAACAATGTGAAGTAATACTATATGAGCCTTTAGTATATAACAACATTTAAGAAAGGGCTGAGATGGACCTTGAGAGTCATACATTTAAACTTCATGAATACAAATAAGAGTAACACTAAAGGCTTTTCTGGAAGACAGCGATTCTACTAAACTGAAAGCTACACACCTTTATACATGTGAAAGATTACTTTTAATAATCTGAAAGGGGAACGAAATGAAACTTCACTTTATAAATAGTAAAGTTTCCCAAGTGCAGTACAAACAAATATTATCAGTCTTTAGTCTTTGCCTTAAATTATTTATTTTAAAGAAGAAAAGGTAGACAAATGGAGGCTTAACTATGAGAATTTCCTCAAATCGTTATTTGGCTGTGAACTCATATATCTTATATCACATCCTCTTCCTGCAGCAAAGTACACACAAAAAGAAAAAAATAAATAAATTCATTGGCCTCTTAGCCACATAAACCTGACAAGTCCACCACAGAACCCTACATAACATAATAGTTATATAAATCATTTATATAAATTAGTGTCTACTCTTGTTTCCTATTCCAGGAAGCCTTGCACTGCTAACTGAGGTTCCAGATAAAGGAAAGAGGGATAAAAATGACTTTCCATGGGGCAATATCTATTGCTCCTAATATAAGGACAATTACCAACTCATTTAATGGAGATAATCTAGTTTTATTTGTTAGGGAATAAAGACTGATTATTTTTCTTCATGGGGTATAGCACCTTCTGGTGTTGGCAGCTGCCAGATTATGTCAGCACCTGCAATAGTTGTTGGTGAATTGGAGAAATATTGACAAGTTTATGAACATCTGTGAATGTTATCACTCATCCTAAGACATGTACTCCAAACTTCTTCAAACTCAAGACAAGCTGATTTAAAATGCATTTACTGAATTAAATTCTCATTCTGAGCTTCTATATGGGACTGTTCTTATACCCTTAGTGGTTTTATTATTAGCAACTGGGGATAAATTTATTTAAGTAATTAAAAAAATTTAGACAGTTTTATATTTGCAATGGAGACAGGCCTCAAAACAAGAAGCAGGAAGCCAGGGAAAAGCTGGGGAAGACAGAGACACAGGATCAATGTAAGGGAAGGGAGATAGGCCCCACACCAAGAAGCAGGAACCCAGGGAAAAGCCAGGGATTACAGACCTGTGGGATCCAGGTAAGGGGAGGGAAACAGCCCCCACCTATGAGGCAGGAAGAGAGGAAAAGCCAGGGACAACAGAGCCATGGGATCCAAGTAAGAGGAGGGCAGAGAGATTTTGAACTGCTAAAGGAGACAAACTTGTCTTTCAGTTTGTCATACTGTGGTAGCTTGCATGTTGGTGTGAGGCTTTAGTCTGTGCCACCAGTGTTTCAAATACCAGCAGGGTTGCACATGGTGCACAAGTTTCAACACAGCTTACAGACTGAGACAGACTAGGAAGAAGGAAGAGGCCATCCATTTCTCAAAGAATTGGCAATAGAAAATCTTATGAGTAGCAGAAAAACACTATCTAATACATTACTGGGCAACTTTATGAATAGCCCTGAAACATTGTATGATACAGTGCAGGAAGATGAGCCCTTTAGGTGGGAAGGCACTCAAAATACGACTGGAATAGGGTTGCATCATCAGAGTAGAACCAATCTTATGATATGGATAAAGTAAAGCTCTTGGGCCCTCCATTTGCTGATGGGTCATGACTCAAATTGAGGAGAAACAGTGGCAAACATCCATTAATAATCAGAACATGAAATGTATGAAGTATGAATCTAGAAAAACTGGCAGTTGTCAAAAATTAGATGGAATGCATAAAGATTGATATCCTAAGGATTAGTGAGCTGAAATGGACCGGTTTTGGCCATTTTAAATCAGACAATCATATGATCTACTATGCAGGAATGACAACTTGAAGAAGAATGGTGTGGCATTCATCATCGCAAAGGATGCTTCAAGATCTATCCTGAAGTACACTACTGTCAGTGATAGGACAATATCCATACTCTTACAAGGAAGACCAGTTAATACTACGATTCTTCAAGTTTACACACCAACCACCAAAGTCAAAGATGAAGAAATTGAAGATTTTTTTAAAAAAATTGTGATTTGGGTGAAGGTTTACAGAGCAAATTCACTTTCCATACAGTGGTTCACATATACTTTGTCTCATGACATTGACCACAGTTTACCACAATGCAATAGCTCCCCTCCCACT
>NW_006922107.1:1106432-1108037 GCF_000298275.1 Orycteropus afer afer | reverse complement strand
ATGAAGATTAAAGACTACAGTCTGCAGTATGGATTACACCTCAACATAAAGAAAACAAAAGTCCTCACAACTGGACCAATAAGTAACATCATGGTAGATGGAGAAAAGACTGAAGTTGTCAAAGACTTCATATCACTTTGCTCTATAATCAACACCAATGGAATCAGCAGTCAAGACATCAAAGGATATATCACATTGGGAAAAATCTGTTACAAAAGACCTCTTTCAAGTGCTGAAGGGCAAAGATATCTCCTTGAAGACTAACATGAGCCTGACCCAAGCCATGGTGTTTTCAACCACCTCATATGTATGTGAGAGATGGACAACGAATAAGGAAGACCAAAGAAGAGTTGATGTTTTGAGTTGTGGTGTTAGCAAAGAATGCTGAAAGTACCATGGACTGCTAAAAAATATAAAAAATTTGTCCTGGAGAAAGTGCATCTGGAATGCTCCTTGGAAGAGACAATGCCAAACTTTGTCTCACCTACTTTGGTCAAAATATACCAGCATACAATCTCTAATTAAATACCTATACAACAAGATAACAATGTGCCAAAGGCAACAGACAATCCAGTTCACACAAAGAAGCATGATAAGGTAGTACAAACAAGTGACCAGAGCCAGAAAACATCTCTGAGGAAGAGATAGCATTGGAACTACCTGAAAAGGGATTCAAAATAATTTTATTTATGTACTGTCAATGAATTGAGAGAGAAAGATTAAGGAAAACACTGAAAAAATCACAGAAAACATAGACAAAGCTCTAGAAGAATCCAGGAAAACAATACAAGAACAAACTGAGAAATTAAATGGAAAATTAGAAACTATACAAAAACGGTAAACAGTAATCAGGAAGATTAATACTAAGACTCCAGAAATAAATAACTCATCCAAAAACCAAACCAAACTCACTGTCATGGAGTCGGATCCGACTCATAGTGACCCCTCCTTGGGTTTCTGAGGCAGTATCACTAAGGAAACAGATTGCTCAACCTTCCTTCTGAGGAGTGACTGGTGGGTTTGATTTGCCAGCTTTCTGGTTAGCAGTTAAATGCCATAGGCACTACACTACCAGAGCTCCTAAATAACACATAGAAAGGGTAAAAGAGTAGAAATGAATTGATGAAATACGGAATTACTGAGACTGAAGACATGTCTCTCAATACTACTCTGTTAGAGGTACATTCAGAAAACAGAAAAAAAATGTCTAAGATTTATGTGAGACAATGTGAAAATGAATAACATATGTAGTTGAAATTCTAGAACAGAAAGATATCAAACACACACACATACACACAGAGAGAGATAATAGTCAATGATTTATTGGAAGAAAACTTCCCTGATACGATAAAAGATGAGAAGATATGTATTCAAGAAGCTCAAGGACCCCAAACAGGAATATCCCAAAAGAAAATCACCAAGACATATTATAATCAAACTTTCTAAATTCAAAGACAAAGAAAGAATCCTGGAAGAAACTTGGGAAAATGAGAAGTTATCCACAAAGGGCAATCAATAAGACTAAGCCCTGATTTCTCAACAGAAACCATGCAGGCAAGATGGCTATGGAGTGAAACATATTTAAAAAAAACCTGAAAAATGGTC
>NW_006922107.1:1105433-1106126 GCF_000298275.1 Orycteropus afer afer | reverse complement strand
TTGTAAATGAGGATACCTACGAAGGAAAAGAGGGAATAAATAGTGTAGTTACAGAAATTCCATACAGAGAGGAAGTCAGGAAGATTTCAAGATAAAATAGGCCTTTTTGAACTTGAGAAGTAAATAATAATCACAGGGTAACCTCTAAGAAAATTAATAAACCTTCTCATAAAAAGAAAAAAGAGGAAATTTATAAATATGTTATTGTTGTTAGGTGCCATGGAGTCGCCTCTGACTCATAGCGACCATACATACAACAGAATGAAACACTGTTTCATCCTGTGCCAGCCTCACAATCCTTGCTACACCTGAGCCCATTGTTGCAGCCACTGTGTCATTCTATTTCATTGAGGGCCTTCCCCTTTTTCGTTGACCCTCTACTTTACCAAGCATGATATACTTCTTCAAGGAATGGTCCCTTTTGACAACATAACCAAAGCAGATGAGACAAAGTCTGACTATTTTTGCTTCCAAGGAGCATTTTGGCAGCACTTCTTCCAGGACAGATTTGTAGGTTCTTCTAGCAGTTAGCAGTCCATGGTACTTTCAGTATTTTTTGCCAAGACGATAATCCAAAGGCATCAATTCTTCCTTGTTATGTTGTTGTTGTTGTTATGTGCCATCGAGTCGGCCCTGACTCATAGCGACCCCTCCTTGGGTTTCCGAGGCAGTATCACTACAGAAGTAGGATTG
>NW_006922107.1:1103457-1104624 GCF_000298275.1 Orycteropus afer afer | reverse complement strand
CTCTTTAAAAAATGGAAATGACAAAACTGGATATCCATTTGCAGAAGCATGAAAAAAGACCCACATCTCATACCACACACAAAAAGAAACTCAAGGTAGATCAAACACCTAAAGGTAAGCCTAAAACTGCAAAGATCATCAAATAAAAAAATAAGTACAAACTCAGGGCCCCTAATTCACAGCATAAACACCCTATCAAAAAATAACTAAAACTGAAAATGCACGCACACACCAAAAGACAAACTATATGGCTGAGACTCCTTAAAAATTAGACATTTATGAACATCAAAAGATTTCACCAAAAGAGTTAAAATAGAACCTATAGACTGGAAACAAAAATTGATGCTGGCATGTTAGACAAGGAACAAAGCACTAAAATTCATAGAAAATGTCCACACCTCAAAAACAAAAGAAGAATCCAATAAAAATATTGGCAGAGGATATGAATAGACACTTCAGCAAAGAAAATATTGAAGCAGCCAATAAATACATGAAGGAATGCTCATGATCAATAGCCATTAGAAAGATGCAAATCAAAACAACAATGAGATATCATCTCACCCCAACATTAATAGCAAAGTTGAAAAAAAAAATCAGAAAACAACAAATGTTGGTGAAGGTGTGGAGAGACTGGAACCCTTATACACTGTTGGTGCCACTGTAAAATGGTGCAACCACGCTGGAAAACAGTATTGCAATTCCTTAAGAAGCTGGAAGTAGAAATACCATATGAATCCCAATACTAGGTATATATCCTAGAGAAATAAAATCTGTGGCATGAATAGATACATGTACACCCATGTTCTTCACAACACTAGTCACAATAGCAAAAAGATGGAAACAACCTAAATGTCCATCAACAGATGAGTGAAATAAACAAAATATAGTGCCTAACAGAGCAATGAATCTGCAAAACTTCTCACAATATGGGTGAAGCTAGAAGACATGCTGAAATTAGTCACAAATTGGCAAATATTATATGAGAACACTATTGTAAAAAGTCAAGAAAATATCTACACACAATAATAAATATTATTTGATTGCAGGGTTACCAGAGGTGGGAGGGGGTGGAAAGGTAAACCACTAGCTATAGGGTAGACACATAATATTTTGCTTGAAGGGAAAGGCAATATACAATAAGGGGGATATGTTTTTTACAGATTATTT
>NW_006922107.1:1095913-1100942 GCF_000298275.1 Orycteropus afer afer | reverse complement strand
TGAACCGCCAGCCTTCTGGTGAGCAGTCAAGTGCCTTAGGCACTATGCTACCAGAGCTCCCTATATAGTAGGTTTTAAGGAGTGTGAGGCCTACTCTTCAACACTTTAAAGAGATCTTTTGCAGCAGATTTACCTAGTTCAATAAAACATCTGATTACTTGACTGCTGCTTCCATGGATGCTGATTGTGGATCCAAGTAATATGAAATCTTCGACTACTTCAGTCTTTTCTCCACTTATCATGATGCTGCTTATTGGTATAGTTTTGAGGATTTTTGTTTTCTTTATATTGAGGTGTAATCCATACTGAAGACTAGCCTTTATTCTTCATCAATAAATGCTTCAAGACATCTTTACTTTCAGCAAGCAAGGTTATCTCATCTGCATATCACAGGTTGTTAATGGGTCTTCCTCCAATCGTGATGCCCTGTTTTTCTTCATATAGTCCAGCTTCTGGGATTATTTGCTCAACATACAGATAGAATAAGTATGGTGAAAGGATACAACCCTGACACTCACCCTTCCTAATTTTAAACCATGTAGTATCTCCCTGTTCTCTTTGAATGACAGCCTCCTGGTCTATGTACAGGTTCCTCATGAGCACAAATAAATGTTCTTGAATTCTCATTCTTCTCAATGTTATTCACAATTTGTTATGATCCACACAGTCAAAAGTATTTGCATAGTCAATAAAACACAAGTAAATGTCTTTCTGGTATTCATTGCTTTCCAAGATCCATCTCACATCGGCAATGATATCCCTCATTCTACATTCTCTTCTGAATGCAGTTTGCATTTCTGGAAGTTCCATGCCAATATACCGCTGCAGCTGTTTTTGAATTATCTTGAGAAAAAAAATTTACTTGCACGTGATATTAATGATATTGTTTGATAAATTCCACATTCTGTGGGATCACCTTTCTTTAGGATAGGTACAAATATGGATCTCTTACAAATTACTTGAGAAAGAAGAATAACTGCCTGTAGTGCACTATCTGTTTGTTGAAACATCTCAATGGCTTTCTGTCAATTCTTGGAGCCTTGTTTTTCACCAATTCCTTCAGTGCAAGTTGGACTTCTTCCTTCAATGTCACTGATTCCTGATCATATGCCACCTCCTGGAAAAGTTGAACATTGAACAATTCTTTTTCATACAGTGACTCTTGTGTATTCTTTTCACCTTCTTTGATGCTTCCTGCATCATTCAATAATTTGTCTATAAAATATTTTGGTATTGCAACTCGAGGCTTGAATTTTTTTTCTTCAGTTCCTTCAGCTTGAGAAATGCCAAGCGTATTCTTCCCTTTTGGTTTTCTAACTTCAGGTCTTTTCACACATTTCATTATAATTGACTTTGTCTTCTCCAGCTGCTCTTTGAAATCTTCTGTTCAGCTCTTTTATCTTGTCATTTCTTCCATTTGCTTTAGCTACTCTTCACTCAAGGACAAGTTTCAGAGTCTCTTCTGACATCCATTTTGGTCTTTTCTTCCTTTCTCATCTTTTTGATGAGCTCTTGCTTTCTTCATGGATGATGTTCTTGATGTCATCCCACAATTCTTCTGGTTTTTGGTCATTAGTATTTAATGCATCAAATCTACTCTTCAGATGGTCTCTAAATTCAGGATGGATATCATCATGGTTCTATTTTGGCTTTCATGGACTTGTTTTAATTTTCTTCAGCTTCAACTTGAACTTTCATATGAGCAATTGATGGTCTGTTCCACAGTCAGCTCCTGGCCTTGTTTTGGCTGAAGATACAGAGTTTCTCTATCACCTCTTTCCACAAATGTAGTTGATCTGATTCTTGTGTACTCCATCTGGTGAAGTCCATGTATACAGCTGCCATTTACATTGTTGAAAAAAGATATTTGCAATGAATTTATCATTGGTATTGCAAAATTATATCATGCGATCTCCGGTATCATTTCTATCACCAAGGCCATATTTTCCAACTACTTGTGATTCCTGTTTGTTTCCAACTTTTGCATTCTAGCACCAGTAATAATTAATACATCTCAATTGCATGTTTGGTCAATTTCAGACTGCAGTAGTTAGTAAATATCTTCAATTTCCTTGTCTTTGGCTTTAGTATTTCGTGTGTAAATTTGAATAATAGTAGTTTTAACTAGTCATCCTTGTAGGCACATGGATATTATTCTATTACTGACAGCATTGGACTTCAAGATAGATCTTGAAACATTCTTTGTGATAGTGAATGTGACACCATTCCTCTCCAATTTGTCATTCCTGGCATAGTAGAGCACATGATTGTCTGATTCAAAATGGCACAACAGTGCATTTCAACTCATTAATAATTAGGATATCAATCTTTATGCATTCTGTTTCATTTTGACAACTTCCATTTTTTTCTAGATTCATACCTCATATAGTCCATATTCTAATTATTAATGGATGTTTGCAGCTGTTTCTTCCCATTTTGAGTCATATTCTATCAGCAAATGCAGGTCCCAAAAGCTATACTCCATCCACATCATTAAGGTTGACTCCACTTTAAGAAGGCAGCTCTTCCCCAGTTGTATTTTGTGTGCTGAGGGGCTCATCTTCTGACACTATATCAGAGAAAGTTTCAGGGCTATTCATAAAGTTTCTCAGTAATATATCAGGCAGTGTTTCACTGCTTTCATATGGTTTTCACTAGCCAATCCTTTGATAAGGCGATGGCCTCTTCTTTCTTCTGAGTCTGTCTTAGTCTGAGAGCTCTGCTGAAACCTGTCCACCATGAGTGGTCCTGCTGGTATTTGAAATACTGGTGGCATAACCTCCAGCTTCACAGCAACATGCAAGCCACCATATTATGACACACTGACATACAAGTGGTGGAGTAGTTGCCCCAGTGTTTATGATATATATTTATAACTTATCTAAGTCTATCCTCCAATAATACTATTTACATGTGGCACATTACCTTATAACAGGATAGTTCCAAGTATTGGTTATGGCATCACTGTCATTCATTTCATGTATTTGTATACTATAATCACCCAATAGATTTTTACTATTATTGCTTCAGCAAACAGTTATTTTTAGATGATTTAGGAAGCATAAAAATAAAATATTTTAATTTACCTTCATTCACTCATTCTCTTACTCTCTTTTATTTTCTTTATATACATATAAATCTCTGACTTATTTAATTTTCCTCTGCCTGAAGAAAACCTTTTAACATTTCTTTCACGGCTGATCTGCTAGCAGATCTCTCAGTTTCTGTTTACTTGAAAAAGTCTTTATTTCTCCTTTGCTTAGGAAGCATAGTGTTACTGGATATAGAATTCTAAACTGTTTGCTTTTTGTCTTTTAACACTAAATATTTCACTCTGCATTGTTTTTGCTTACATATCATCTGAGGATAAGTCTTCTGCAATTCTTATCTTTGCTCCTCTGTAGTAAAGGGTTTCTTTATTATTATTTTTGTTTTCTCCTCTGTCTTCTTTCTAGACTTTTTTGTGCTTGGTTTTCATCAGATTGACTCTGATATGCCCAGGTGTAGAATTTTTTGTATTTATCCTGCTCTCTGAATTTACTGGAACAGTGATTTTTCTTTTTGCCTGGCATTTATTTTAGAAAGTCCTCAATCATTATTATTCAAATATTTCTTATCTTTTACTCTCTGCTTCTTCAACTTATGGCATACCTCTGTCCACTGCTATTGAGTTTATTCCAACTCAGAGAACTCATTGGATTTCCAAGGCTGTAAATCTTTATGGAAATAGGTTGCCTCATCTTCTTTCTGTGCAGCAGCTGGCGTGTATCCGTACTATACATATATTACATCTTTTGAAGTAGTCTCAGGGTTCTAGAATATTCTGTTATTTTTTAAAATTCTATTTTCTTGTATTTCTATTTGAGAAGTTTCTACTAACCTATCTTCAAGTTCAATTCTTTCCTCAGTTGTGTCAAATATACTGATGAGCCCATGAAAGGTATTTTTTATTTTTTTTACAATATTTTCTATTTCTAGCATTCCATTTTGAGTTTTTATTAGAATTTCTCTCTGTTTATGTTACCCATTTGTCCTTATATGTTGTACACTTTCTCAAATTGTAATCCTTATTAGTCATATTTTAAACTTCTTGCCAATAATTCTAACATCCATGACATAAATGATTCCAGTTCTTATAGTTGCTTTATCTCTTCAGACTGTATTTTTTCTTGCTTTGGTCATTTTTGTTGTTGAAATCCATACATGCTGCATAAGATAATAGAAATTTTGTGAGGATATAGTTAATCTGGTATAGATTAAGATATTCTGTGAGGATATATGTTAATCTGTCTTAGATTAACATGTTTTGTGAAGGTATATTTTAGTCTGTTTAATTCGTGCTGCAGCTATAAATGGTGCATACGGTTTGTGCTTGTCTGCTAACCTCAAGGTTTGTGGTTAAAACACACCTAGCAGAACTGTGAAAGAAAAGGCCAAGTGTTCTTCTTTTGTTAAGATTATAGCCAAGAGAACACTATGAAGTAGCTTTACTCTTTAATATATGGGTTTCCCATGAATCAGAATTGACTCAACGGCAGCTAACAACCATATAGGGACAGAAGCTTAAAATTCCTCTGTCATGTTGTTAGGTGCCATTAAGTCAGTTTTGACTTATAGCCACCCTATGCACAGCAGAACAAAATACTGCCTGTTTGTGCACCATCCTCACAATCCTTCCTATGTTTAAGCTTCCTATGTTAAGCTTGTCATTGCAGCTGGTCTGTCAGTTCATCTTGTTGAGGGCTTTCCCCTTTTTCGCTGACTTTCTGCTTTACCAAGCACAATATATCCTTCTCCAGGGAATGGCCCCTTCTAACAACATGTCCAAAGCAGGTGAGACAAAATCTGGCTATTATTGCTTCCAGGGACCATTCTAGCTGCATTCCTTCCAGTACAAAAGTATTTATTCTTCTGGCAGTCCATGGCATTTTCAAAATTCTTCACCAGCGCCATAATTCAAGGACATCAACTCTTCTTCTGTCTTCCTTCTTCATTGTCTAGCTTTCACATGTATATGAGGTAATTGAAA
>NW_006922107.1:1094788-1095678 GCF_000298275.1 Orycteropus afer afer | reverse complement strand
GGGCAATCCTACTTCCGTAGTGATACTGCCTCAGAAACCCAAGGAGGGGTCGCTATGAGTTGGGGCCGACTCAACGGCACATAACAACAACAACATGTGGAGGTGTAGTCAAGGATTTGTGTCTTTTTTATGTGGAAGTGCAATCCATATTGAAGTAAGTGCTTCAAATCTTCTTCATTTTCAGCAAGCAAGGTTGTGTTGTCTGCATATTGCAGGTTAATGAGTTTTCCTCCATTCTTGATGACTCATTCTTCTTCATATAGTCCAGCTGCTATAACTACTTGCTCAGCATACAGATTGATTAAATACGGTGAAAAGATACAATCCTGACACACACTTTTTCTGATTTTAAATCATGTAGTATCCCCTTGTTCTGTTCAAACAACAGCCTCTTGGTCTATGTACAGGCTCCTTATGAGTACAATTAAGTGTTCTGGAGGCTCCTTATGAGTACAATTAAGTGTTCTGGAATTCCCCTTCTTTGCAATGTTATCCATAATGTGTTACGATTCATATAGTCAAATACCTTTGCATAGTCAATAAAAGACAGGTAGTCATCTTTCTGGTATTCTTTGCTTTCAACTAAGACCCATCTGACATCAATAATGATATCCCTCATTCCATGTCCTCTTCTGAATCCAGGTTGAATTTTTAGAAGTTTCCTGTCAATATACTGTTGCAGTATATTGAATTATCTTCAGCAAGATTTTACTTGCATGTGATGTTAACAATATTGCTCAATAATTTTCACATTCTGTTGGATCATCTTTCTTTGGAATGGGCACAAATATTGTTCTCTTCCAGTCAGTTGGGCAGGTAGCTGTCTTCCAAATTTCCTATCATAAATGAGTGAGTGCCTTCAGTGCTGCATCTATTTGTTGAAACATCTC
>NW_006922107.1:1092318-1094098 GCF_000298275.1 Orycteropus afer afer | reverse complement strand
GACATTCACCAGTATAACAACTTCCACATTTACAGCTCAGGGACATTGATGACATTTTTCATGTTGTGCCACCATTTTTGCTATCCTTTTCCAAAATATGTGTGAGTCCTTGATGTTATTTCACAGCTTCTCTGGTCTTTGGTTATTGGTATTCAATGTGTCAAATCTATTCTTTGGACAGTCTCTAAATTCAGGAGGGATATCATCAAGGTTCTATTTAGGGTCTCATGAACTGTTTTTAATTTTCTTCAGCTTCAACTTGAACTTGATATAAGTAGTTGATGGTCTGTCCCACAGTCAGATCCTGGCCTTTTTTGACTGAAAATATTGAGCTTTTGCATAGTGTCTTTCAAAAGATGTAGTTGATCTGATTCCTGTGCATTCTATCTGGTGAGGTCCATGTGTATAGCCACTTTTTATGTTGTTGAAAAAGGGCATTTGACATGAATAAATTGTCGGTCTTGAATAATTTTTTCACATGATTTGTGTCATCATTTCTCTCATAAGGGCCATATTTTCCAACAACCAATCATTCTTTTTTGTTTCCAACTCTAGCATTCCAATCAACAGCAATAATCAAGACATCTTTACTGTGTGTTTGGTCAATTTCAGACTGCAGAAGTTGGTAAATATCTTTCAATTTTTTCATCTTTGCCTTTAGTGGTTGCTGCGGAATTTGAATAATAGTTGTATTAACTTGTCTTCCTTGTAGGTGTATGGATATTATCCTATCATTGAGAGCACTGTACTTCAAGATAGATCTTGAAACATTGTTTTTGATGATGAATGCAACACCATTCCCCTTGAATTTGTCATTCCTGGCATGCATAGTAGACCACATGATTGTCTGATTCAAAATGGCCAATACCAGCCCATTTCAGCTCACTCATACGTAGGATATCTATCTTCAAGTGTTCTATTTCATTTTTTATATTTCCAATTTTCCTAGATTCACACTTCATATATTCCATGTTCTAATTATTAATGGATGTTTGCAACTATTTTCTTTTTCCCATTTTGAGTAGTGTCCCATCAACAAATGGAAGTCCTGAAAGCTTTACTCCATCCACATCTTTAAGGTTGACTCAATTTTGAGGAGGTAGCTCTTCCCAAGTCATATTTTGAGTGTTTTATAACCTGAGGGGCTCATCTTCCAGCACTATATCAGACAAAGTTTCAGGGCTATTTGTTAAGTCCTTTAGCGTCATTTTTATCTCTTGTCTTGACTATGGATTGCTAAGATTATTCTTCTTTTTCTTTTGCAGCTCTTTCAGCTGTAGTACACTATTATATCATGAAGGAGCTCTCGTGGTACTGTGATCAAGGCATTGGGCTGCTAACCAAAAGGTTGGCAATTAGAACCCAACAGCCTCTCTTCCAGACAAAGATAAGACAGTCTGCTTCCATAAAGATTTACAGCCTTGGAAACCCTATGTGGGTTGCTTTGAATCAGAATTGACTTGATGGCAGTGGGTTTTGGTTTTTCAGTGCTGTGGTAAGGTAAGAGTGAGGGATAACATTCTATAATCTATTATTTAAATCTCAGTGTTTCAGTGAGGCTGCATCTCTATCCTGTGACCTTCACAAATCCTTCTTGTGTAGCTATTTTTCCTCCCAATGTGGAAAGATAGGAAGAATAGAGGAGCTGTTGTTGTTGTTGTGTGCTGTTGAGTCAGACCTGACTCATAACGACCCTTCCTTGGGTTTCTGAGGCAGTATCACTACGGAAGTAGATTGCCCCATCTTCCTTCCGAGGAGTGGCTGGTGGGTTTGAACCGCC
>NW_006922107.1:1085467-1092099 GCF_000298275.1 Orycteropus afer afer | reverse complement strand
ACCTGAAAATATGAAGGGCCTCTTTAAGACTGTATTCTCCAGAAGTTTCTCCCTCTCATGTTAGTCCATACTCAGCCTTCAGCAATTCATCACAATTTAAGTATTCCTACAACTGTATGCATCCAGTAGCTTCTGTTCCAGGTAAACATATCTTGACAGTAACTCTCTGGATTCACCTGTTTCTACAGATTTTCCTGTGGTGCTTTGCAACCTGAGTTTTCTGCTATGTCTAGAAAAGTCATTAGTTTTCAGTTTTTTTTCTATATTTTTCTTATTGTAAGAATAGGAGTGATGACTTCCAAACTTTTTGTATGTCAGAGCTAAAACTGGAAGTCTTATTTTGGATGTATTTCATTGATTGTTTAGATTTTGCCAATCTGAATTACAAAACATATTTACATACTTCTAAGACAAGGTCCAAGCCCTATAGTAAATCTCTTCCTATTTCCAAAGACCAGATAAAATATAAGGTATTTCTCTATGTATAACTCTGCAAATCATAAGAATGAATCTGACCACCTTAGTATTATAGAGCTGGGGAGCAAAATAATTTCTTTTCTAGGCTTCTATTGTAGTGGAACACAAAGTCAATTGTGAATAAGTAATGCCTTTACATTCCAAACATAATAATATTTAAGATTTACATTACTCTTTAAAGTTTCACTTTCACATTAAATTTCATAAAATGAATTACTTTAGGGAACACTGATACCCAGTCCAAGGCATATATTTTAATCATTAAGGTAAGTTTTTCCCTCATTAACCTCCTCTATTAAACAAGCTATATATGGTTTTGATAGCAGCCACAAGAGGATATTTTTCAACTCATAAGCTTTCATAGAGGACAAAATTAATTTAAATTTAACAAAACATTGCTGTTGCTTGTTAAATCTTAGGGAAAGGGTCAATACATTTTAGAAAGCCCAAATCAGCACTATTTACTTAAAAAAAAAATACAATCACCAGGAAATACCCAATGGAGTATTTGCTTTCTTTTATTTAACAATTGATTAACTATAGGGATGCATGTGTCTGGATAACTCTTCCCATGACAAAACAGTGTGATTGGAAGGATCAATAGACAATTTTTCTATCTTGTTATTCAAAATGTGGATTATTTATGCATAGCCAGTTATTCTATGCTGTTTTTCATAAATCAGAAAGCACTTTCATCATTTTTTTTCCTCCATTGAATTTGTAACATAAATCGAGTTATTTAATATTAAGTATTCTGTTGCAGTATTAAAACAAAATTCCACAGGACTTTGGACTGAGAGAAGCCTTACCTTATACCAACTTCCTCATTTTAAAGGTGAAGAAACTAAAATCTACAGAGAATAAATTATTATTTTTGTAAGGAGGCATCATGAAACTGTTCTAATAAAGATCACATAGGAACTTCTTAATGTTAAGGTAAACAAGTGCTAATTCTCTCAATTAATTAATGAAATTTCTGAGTTCTAGCAAAGCTCTTTCTCAGGCATTGGAGTGGTAGCGATCATAGCTGCTGCTTGGAGAAAAATGTGCCCCAAGTGCAGGTAATCATGAGATTCAATTCAGTGTAGAGATGGAGTGTTATTCTCACAATTAGAGAATTCAAATAATTGGTGTATATTTTTATAGCACTTGACTACTAACCAGAAGGCTGGTGGTTCAAACGCACCAGCCACTCCTGGGAAGGAAGGTTGGGCAATCTATTTCCATAGTGATACCGCCTCAGAAACCCAAGGAGGGGTCGTTATGAGTTGGAGCCGACTCGACGGCACATAACAACAACAACAACAACAACAACATTTCCTATTCAACTCCCTTTCAAAGTTCTCATGGTTAAAACTGGTGATACTGAGGCTATGTCAAAAGCATACTGAAACCAGTTGATAATTAAGGTTAGTAGTCTAAGGCAGAGGTCAGTAAACGTTTTCTGTAAAGGCCCAGATTATACAAGTTTCAGGCTTTGTGGCCAGACAGTCTCTGTCACAAGGACTCAGCCATGAAAGCAGCCAAAAACAGTAAGTAAAAAAAATTATCATGGCTGTATTAATCAAACTTTATTTATGGACACTGAAATATTGATTTCATATGATTTTCTTATATCAAGGAATAGTCTTTTTTTATTGTTTTCAAACATTTTTCAGTGTAAAAATTATCCTTTGCTCACAGGCTATATAAGAACAGTTGGCAGGCTAGATCTGGCCTGTGGCCTGTGGCTTTTGACCCTTGGCTAAGGAACATGTTATCCATTTACACTAGCTATTCTGATCTTTAACTTTGTAACTAGCTTAATTACCAGAAATTTTTTTGTATCTAAGTGTCATTAACTTTAATTCTCAAAATACCTTTACAGAGTAACTTTTATCTACATTGGAGTCTTCAGAATATTTTTTAAAATGTTTCTATATCTTCTACAAAATATAAAGATGTTGTTCATTACACAATGGCCTTTGTAAGAAGACAAATAATAAATTTTGAATTTACTATAGGAAAGAGTTTATTTCATGCACTTAAAATATGAAGCTTCATTTTACAAATAATTAGGATTAGATATCCCATTGTGTTTCCATTTTTTGGCTTTTGGCTTCCAGGTGTGAAATTTTATATTTTAATGATTTCATTGTATATTCATTTTTTATTTGGAAGCCTCTTCCCTCTGTTTTGGAGATAATAGAGGTAAATATTATAAAACTTTGGAAAAGAAATATTATTACTTTAAATCTGGTAGCAGAATTCTCTAGGGGGAGAAATAGTTTTTGTTTAGCAAAAATATCTTAAGAACATCTTGTGTATAAAAAATATGATTCCAGAACATGGTGTAGCTGAGCTTGGGGAATTTAACAAAAAATTAAATGACTCAATTTCTTTGAACAGGATTTGTTCAGAGAGGGAGAATGTCTTGGTGTTAGCAACAAAAAGGGGCAGAATAAAACAACTAGAGGGCGGGTGAGTTGACAATAAACCAGTGAGAAATTTTTAGTGGCAATAAAGGCCAAAGAATGTTTGGCGTTCTATTATAAGTATGCTATTCTGCCTTGTACTGAGCCATGACCAGGATACTCTGAATTCTTGGATAAAAAGCTTCTACAACAAAGTTTTTCATCAATGCTACGCTGAGAGAGTGCTAAAGTGGGTGCATTGTTCACCAAAGAGTTAGATGGTGATATGTTTGGAATATATGAGATGCATAAAGGGATTGAGATTATGGCAGATATGGGAAATCAATGACAAAGATAAATATGAGAAATATTAATTCTCCAAGAATCATTACAGATCTAAGGAGGATCCTGAGTTTCCCACCATGGAGTAGGAATTTGAGCCAATTTTATTTAAATCTTAAAGGACAGGTTGAATTTAGTTTATCGAAGGATTTTGGCATAATCTGTTGTTGTTGCTGTTGTTATTCGCCATTGAGTCAGACCCGACTCATAGCAACCCTTCCTTGGGTTTCTGAGGCGGTCTCACTACGGAAGTAGATTGCCCAACCTTCCTTCCCAGGAGTGGCTGGTGGGTTTAAACCACCAGCCTTCTGGTTAGCAGTCAAGTGCCTTAGGCCCTATGCTACCAGAGCTCCCTGGCATAATCTACGTGGCTATATTGATTTCTTTGTTTAACATCATATGTTTAGTAAAGGGTAAAACCCATATTAGAACCTTGGACTCATAGTTTCCATCTAGCATTCTTTCTATTATTTGTCAAATGTTTGCAAGGAAACAAGAAAATAAATCCCATCACTTGTGCATTTGGCAATAAGAAAGTCTAAGAAGTAGAAATGTATAAAAATTCAAATGCACATTTCTGAATTTTAAAATGTGTTTCCCATAATAACTTTATCTTTGTGACATAGAGAAATTTTCTAAAAAATATAGCCACTGCTCCTGTTTCTAACTAGTCAGTTGTGTGAAATGCAGTAATTGCTCTGTCAAATAGCAGCCAAAAAAGGAGTACCTTCTCCTTTTTCATTTCTATTTCCTAACTGGAAAGCACTAGTGAGACTCAGCTTGTTGATGATTGCAGGAGAATGCTGTGAGAACTGGCAAGTTTTACCAGTAGTCATCATTGAGCTCAGAAGAGACAATTATTAAAAAAAAAAAAAAAAATCTAGAGGTGGTTCACTGTCTGACAAAGAAGCCAATTTAACAAAAAGTAAAATTAATAGACTTAGCTGGTACTTCTTCTAGCCCCCTGTGCTAACGACTTTGGGAGGAGGAAATACCATTTGTCTTCATTGCTGCTTTTAGCACAGGTTTTCTGCAACTTATGAACAGAGGAGCATGATAGGTGTCCAAGATGGTTTCTCTACAGAAGTAGATTGACCAATATTCCTTCCAAGGAGTGGCTGGGGGGGTTGAACCACCAGCCTTCTGGTTAGCAGTCAAGTGCCTTAGGCGCTACACCACCAGAGCTCCCTTAATAAAGAGGAACCATTTAATAAATACTTTAAGAGATACTGGCTTTTTGTTTCATTTCCTGTACAGCATCCCAGAGCCTTAAATGGTATGTCATATATTGAAAATTTCACACAGGAAACATAGGGTGCTGTGTGGCGCTGTAGTTAAGGCATTGGGCTCCTAACAACAAGGTTGGTGGTTCAAACACCCTCCAGCTGCTCCATGGAAGGAAGATGATGCAATCTACTTCCCTAAAGATTTACAGTCTTCGAAACCTGATGGGGATTGCTATATGAGTCAGAATCCCCTACATGGCAGTGGGTTTGTTTTTTGGGGGTGTTTTTCACAATTAGTAAGTTTTTAAAATGTTGTATCTCTCAGATCACAGTTTTGAAAATAATAGTTTATCCTCTTACAAGCTTTCAATAACATCCTCTCATCAATAGCCTGCAGTATCAATTGATGTACCAATTCCTTCAAAAATAACACTTATATAGGATTTCAGTTGAAGCAGTACTTTCACTTTCAGCCCCATCTCTACCTGACTTCCTGGTACTTATTACTATCGTTTGGGTTTTAAAACTCATAATTTGGGTATTGTCATATCATTAATAAGGAACTCTGGTGGTGTAGTGGTTAAAGTATTTGGCTGCTAACCAAAAAGTTGTCAGTTTGAACACACCAGCACTCCGTGTGACCAAGATGAGGCAGTCTGCTTCCACGAAGATTTACAGTCTTGGAAACAAACCCTATGGGACACTTCTACTTTGTCCTAAAAGGATCACTTTGAGTTGGAAAGACTCAGTGGGAGTTGGTGAGTCTTATTAATACTTGCACATATAAAATGTCAAGATTTTTTTTGCCTCTCATGTTCAATTTTCTAGCTATCTATACAAATATAATTTCTACCAAACTCCATATACATAATTTTATAATTCATGTCCACATCACAATGTACACATTCTAGAGTTCTTGATTTTTATTCACCTCTCAAATGTCTGTAATACCTAACACCTCTTTAAGTAACTTTTTTCAGAGAGATATTGTCTAAACTCTTGCATAGCTAAAACTGATTTTGTTATTAGTATTGTGTGTATTAGTTTCTGTGGTTGTAGAAAATTACTATAGTTTGATGGCTTAAAACAACAGAAACTCAGTCTCTTGTAATTTCAGAAGCTCTAGAAAAAAGAGCTCTGGTGGCACAACATTTGGCTGCTAACCAAAAAGGCAACTGTTCAAACCCACCAGCCACTCTGAGGGAGAAAGATGAGGCAGTCTGCTTCCCTAAAGATGTACAGCCTTGGAAACCTTGTGGGACAGTTCTACTGTGCCCTATAGGATCTCTACGGGGTGGAATCTACTTGATGGCAGTGGGTTTGGTTTGATTTTTTTAGGAGAGAATCCTCCCTTGCCTCTTCCAGCTTCTTGTGGTTGCCAGCATCCCAATCTCTGCCTCTGTTTTCACATTACCTTCTCTTTTATGTGTCTACATCAGAACTCCCTCTGTCTCTCTTGACTAAGAATACATGTTATTGCCTTTACAGACCATCTGATAATCCCAGATAAGCTTTTCTTCTCAAGATCCTTAACTGCATCTTTTCCACATAGATTAATATTTACATGTTCCAGGAAATTTATTTGGATATCATTTGATAGGCCATTTTTTACTCTACCACATCTGCAATTCTAATTCCTACCTCCTCCAAGGTGAGTTTTAATGATACCATTGTTTTGTCTTATGTTATTTATGTAACTTTACTTCCATATGTCTTGCTTTTGTTTTGACTATCTTTCTACCTCAACTTAACTTCACTTTATAATATTTATATTTAGTTCTATGTTGTTCTTGTTAGGTGCAGTCAAGTTGGTTCTGACTCATAGTGACTCTGTGCACAACAGAGTGAAACATTGCCCAGTTCTACACTATCCTCACAAAATCAATGCTATACTTGAGCCCATTGTTGCAACCCCTGTGTCAATCCATCTCCCAGAGGGTCTTCCCATCTTTTGCTGACTCTCTGCTTTCCCTAGAGGTTATCCTTTCTGATAACATGAAGAAAGTATGAAATGTGAAGTCTGGCATTCTATCTAGTAAGGAGCATTCTGGCTGTACTTCTTCCAAGACAGTTTTATTTGTTCTTCTGGCAGTCCAGGGTATGTTTGGTGTTCTTTGCCAACACCACAGTTCAATATATCAATTCTTCTCTGGTCTTCCTTACTCATTATCCGGCTTTAACATGCATATAAGGC
>NW_006922107.1:1076419-1078871 GCF_000298275.1 Orycteropus afer afer | reverse complement strand
GTAGGCCACACCCCTGGGGAAACTCCCCCTAGACTGACCGGCCGCTTAGGACGCAGTCATGTGATCCATCATGGGAACCACCACTCACAAGTGAAGTCCAGCCAAGTTGACACATCTTCAACTATCACACCATGGCTTGAGTCAGGTGCACTTTGGTCTTCAGAGTGGAATTTTTTATCTTTAACACTTTAAAGAAGTCTTTTGCAGCAGATTTCTCCAGTGTAATATGTCTTTTGATTTCTTGACTGCTGCTTCCATGGGAGTTGATTGTGGATCCTTGAAAACTGAAATACTTGACAACTTCATTCTTTTCTCCATTTTTCATGATGTAGCTCATGGGTTCACTTGTGAGAATTTTAGTTTTCCTTATGTTGAGGTGTAATCCATACTGAAGGCTTAGTTTTTATAACAGAGAATAATATATTATTGTATGAGGAGCTGAAACATGTATTTTTTAAAATTTTTATTGGTTTCTTTAGCTTTTTTTTTAAGAGAGATATACTTTTTTTCTTCAGCCTTCTCTTTGGCTACAATATGTATTCATAGGCCTCAGACATGTTTCTTTTTTAAATTGCCCAAAGCAAAGAATAAAAAAAACAAAACAAAACAGGCTGCCATTGGATCAGATCTGACTCACAGCAACCCCTCCTTGGGTTTCTGAGGCAGTATCACTACGGAAGTAGATTACCCAACCTTCCTTCCGAGGAGGGGCTGGTGGGTTTGAACCACCATCCTTCTTGTTAGCAGTCTAATAGCTTAGGCACTAGGCCACCAGAGAAAGCAAAGAATATAGGCCTTGATTTCAGCCCTCCTCATTGTCTATTCAAATGCTGATGAAGCCTTCTTGCATCAGAAGCTCCAGGTTGCTATGCAAATTTCTTAAGCCCATTTCTAGAAAATTGTGGGTTGTGCTTTCCCTTTCAGCCCTTTTTACATATTGGAACTATTAGTAATACTGAAACCCATTTGCCTATCCTGGACAGCTGCTATTTATGTTTCATATCTAGGCTTAAATAACATTTCCTTCAAATTCTTTCTTGGTTACACAATATTGAGTAAATTACCTTGCCTTTTTGTGTCCAAAATACCTTGTACTTAACTAATCACAAAATGTATCATATTGTGTTATACTTATTTGCCTCTGCTACTAAACAGTGAGCAACTTAAGGGAACAGACTGTGACTTACTCACATTGTTTCTTCAACATGTAGCACAGTTGAAAGAAGATATTCATGTAGTCAGCAAGGATATGAAAGGATAACACATCATTAGCCATTTTTCTTTTTGTTAGATGCTGTCAAGTTGACTCCAACTCATAGTGACCTTATGCACAACAGAACCAAACACTGCTTGGTCCTGTGCCATCTCACAATCCTTGCTATGCCTGAGCTCATCATTGCAACCACTGTGTCAATCCACTTCATGGAGGATCTTCCCCATTTTCGCTGACTCTCTACTTTACCAAGCATGATATCCTTCTCTAGGAACTGGTCCTTTCTAATAACATGACCAAAGTAGGTGAGATGAAGTCTAGCCATTCTCGCTTCTAAGGAGCATTCTACCTGTGACTCATAGTGACCCTTCCTTGGGTTTCCGAGGCAGTATCACTACAGAAGTAGATTGCCCAGCCTTCCTTCTGAGGAGTGGCTGGTGAGTTTGAACCACCAGCCTTCTGGTTAGTAGTCAAATGCCTTAGGCACTATGCCACCAAAGCTCCCTTTCTTCCAGGACAGATTTGTTCATTCTTCTGGCAGTCCATGGTATTTTCAGTATTCTTCACCAACACTGTAATTCAAAGGCATCGACTCTTCTTTGGTCCTCCTTACTCATTGCCCTGCTTTCACCTGCATATGGGGCTATTGAAAGTTCTATGACTTGGCTTAGGTGAACCTTAGTTTTCAAAGTGACATCTTTTCTCTTTAACACTTTTGCAACTTGAGATGTTTGCAACAGATTTGCCATTATGGAGATACAAATCAAAACCACAAAAAGATACTATTTCATTCCCCAAGAATGGGTCTGATTCCCCCCACACACCCACACACACAATTTCACACACACAAACACACAAAAGCACACATATACACACCAAAAAAAAGGATGTTGGCTCATCCATGCTGCTGGAAATCCAAAATGTTGCAGCCATTGTAAAAAACAGTTTGGTGTTTATTTAAAAAGTTAAACACAGGATTACCAATGACCCTGCAATCCCAATCTTAGCTATAACCAGGAAGCTTGAAAGCAGCAATAAAAATAAAAGCATGGCCACCAACATTCATTATAGTACTATTCACAATAATCAAAAGGTGAAAACCACCCAGTGTTCATAAATAGATGACTAGATAAATAAAGAGGAGCTCTGGTAGCATAGTGGCTAAAAGCACTTGACTGCTATCCAGAGGGCTGGCGGTTCAAACCCACCAGCCACTCCTCGGAAGGAAGGTTGGGCAAT
>NW_006922107.1:1073693-1075639 GCF_000298275.1 Orycteropus afer afer | reverse complement strand
TTTGCACAATACCTAACCCCAGTAGGTGACCAATAAGAATTTGTTAAATTTGACTTCCGAATATGTCACTTCCAGAAGTTTATCACTGAACTATCAAGTTTTGGTTTGCATTGTAATTTTGTAATAATAATAATTATTATTTACTACCTACCCTGAGTCCACATAATATCCTGTATTTATCTTTATCAAAACACATATCACTATGTGTTGTGATTTTGTAATAATAACAATAACAATGATAATGATTTATTGGGCATTTACTACCTGCTAGAGATTGTGCTGGGAAATCTGGTAGCGTAGTGCTTAAGGCATTTGACTGCTAACCAGAAGGCTGGCAGTTCAAACCCACCAGCCACTCCTCAGAAAGAAGATCGGGCAATCTACTTCCATAGTGATACTGTCTAGGAAACCCAAGGAGGGTTGCTGTGAGTCGGGTGTGACAGAACATAACAACAACAACAGAGATTGTGCTGAGCAATTTACTTCTACTTCCTTTAATTTTTCCCTCATAACAAACTTCTACATTGTTACTATTATTACTTCCATTTTAAGGTGTAGAAATGACATAAAGAAGTTAAGCAAATTGCCCAAAGTTAAACAGTTAGCAAATGGAAGAAAGAGCTTAGATATTAATCCAGGTAATTTGACTCCAGAGGCCATTCTTTAACTGTTATACTTCTCAAATGTTTGCTTCTATCTCTAAAACCAGACTGTCATAAAATTCTTAAGAATAGATATTTCACTTTATCATCTTTATCTAGTACGGTACATAATGTATAATAACTACTCAATAAATATTTTTTGTGTGCATAAGTGAACCATGTGAAGTAAAGTTCAAATTCCTCCTTCATGTGAGTTCAAATATACTATTATTACTATTGTTGTCATTTCAGAAAATGCAAATATAACATCATTTCTACATTCTGTCATCACAGAATTTTTTTTAATATCTAGGTATGGCAGCAGTCAGGAAATCAGATACCATATTGCACTGGGAAAATGTGCTGCAGAGGACCTCTTTAAGGTGTTAAGAAGCAAAGATATCCCTTTGAAGACTAAGGTGTGCCTGACCCAAGCCGTGGTATTTTCAATCAACTGATATGGTTATGAGAGTTGGACAATTAATAAGGAAGACCAAAGAAAAGTTGATGTCTTTGAATTACAGTGTTGGTGAAGAATACTGAAAACACCATGGACTGGCAGAAGAATGAACAAGTCTGTTCTGGAAGAAGTTCAGCCAGAATGCATTTTGGAAGTGAGAATGGCCAGACTTCTTCTCACCTACTTTGGTCACGTTATTAAAAAGGATCAGTTCCTAGAGAAAGATGTCATGCTTGGTAAAGTAGAGGGTCAGTGAAAAAGGGGAAGATCCTCAATGCAGTGGATTGACACAGTGGTTGCAATGATGGACTGAAGCATAGCAAGGATTTTGAGATGGCACAAGACCAGGCACTGTTTCGTTCTGTTGTACATAGGATTGCTATGAGTTGGAGCTGACCAACGACACCTAATAACAACAACTTGTATGGATAAGCATCACTTAAAAACATATCCTTGATATGAAGCTTAGCTCCCTAAAGAGATGTTGTTGTTTGTAGTCCCTTGAGAAAAATTTTGACTCATAGCAACCCAGTGTGACAGAGTAGGACTACCCCATAGGGTTTTCTAGGCTCTAATCTTTACAGGTGGGAGCTCTGGTTGGCACCATGGTTAGGGAATTGGGGAGCTAACCAAAAGATCGACAGTTTGAATCAACCAGCTGCTCTGGAGGGAGAAAGATGAGGCAATCAGCTTCCATAAGGGTTTATAGCCTTGGAAACCCTACATGGGTCTCTATGAGACAGAATCAACTCGATGACAGCATATTTTTTAAAATCTTTAAAGGTGCAGATTGCCAGGTCTTTCTTTAATGGACTTGATGGATGGTTTCAAATTGCCAGCCTTTC
>NW_006922107.1:1071131-1072576 GCF_000298275.1 Orycteropus afer afer | reverse complement strand
GTATTTTGTTTGTCTGGAAACCACAGGTGTGGGTTCAATTCCAGACCTGAAGGGCAGCTAGGGGCCATAGTCTCAGTGGTTCCACCAGGCTCTATGAGACCAGCAAACCTGGTCCCCACCTTTTTTTTTTTCTCCAAATGATTTTGAGTATTTTTAGATTTCTTTAAATATATGTTGTTGTTGTTGTTGTTAGGTGCCATTGAGTTGGCTACGACTCATAGGGACTCTATGTACAACAAACTGAAACACTGCCTGTGCCATCCTCACAGTCCTTGCTATACTTGAACCCATTGTTGCAGCCATGTGTAAATCCATGTCATTGAGGATCTTCCCCTTTTTTGCTGACTCTCTATTTTACCAAGCATGATATTCTTCCCCAGGGAATGATCTCTTCTGACAACATGACCAAAGTAGATGAGAGGAAGTGTGGTCATTCTCACTTCTAAGGAGCATTCTAGCTGCACTTCTTCCAGGACAAATTTGTTCATTCTTCTGTAAGTCCATGGTATTTTCAGTATTCTTCACCAACACCACAATTCAAAGAAATAAACTCTTTTTTGGTCTTTCTTATTCACTGTCCAGCTTTTACATGCATATGAGGTGCACTGTAATCTTTAAATGAAATCTTTGCTTAACATTTTAAAGAGTTCTTTTGCAGCACATTTGCCTGGTGTAATAGGACATCTGATTTATTTATGTAAATATATATAATATATGTATTTCCATCTTTATATTTCTATTTATATGCCTAGTAGTGGACTTGTTGAATTATATCATTGACATATGTTCAGCTTTAAAAGATATTGCCAAACATTTTTTTCAAAGTTCCATATCAATTTACACTTCCATCAGAAGTGTATGAGTGTTCCAATAGGCTCATTATTCTTTTCAGAATGCAGTGTTGTTAGTCTATGGAAATTATTCATTCTGTTGAACTTGTAGTGGACCTCACTGTAGTTTCAATTTGCATTTTCCTGATAATATTTATACATGTGAATTGTCCATTTAGATTTTTTTTTTTTTTTTTTTTTTTTTTTATTTTTATTGTGATTGGGGTGAAAGTTTACAGAGCAGATTGGCTTTCCATTCAACAATTCATACCTTTTATTTTATGACATTAATTGCAATCTCCACAATGTAACAGGACTCTTCCCACTTCCTCCACTTGTTTGCCGTTTCCATTTGTCCTTTCCTAACCCTTCCTGACTTCTGAGCTTTATCCCTGGGCAAATGCTGCCCTTTTGATCTCCTGTGGCTGATAAAGATAGAAGGATTGTGTACCTCTCTGGTGTTATTGCTCACCTTATAGGACTGTCTATTGTTTGGCTGAAATTTGAGCCAAGAGGTGAGTTCCGTTCTAGGCTTGAAGGGTTTCTAAGGGCCATAATTTTGAGGATTCCACCAGTCCCTAACAGACCAGCAAGACTGGTCTTTTTTTTTTTTTT
>NW_006922107.1:1066847-1070991 GCF_000298275.1 Orycteropus afer afer | reverse complement strand
TATACACATACATATATATATATGTATGTATATATATGTGTGTGTGTGTATATCTATATCTATATCTATATCTATCTATCTATCTATCTATCTATATATATATAAGCTCTGGTGGCATAGTGCGTACATTTGACTGCTAACTAGAAGCTGGTGGTCCAAAGCCACTAGCCACTCCTCAGAAGGAAGATTGGGCAATCTATTTCCATACAGATACTGCCTCAGAAACCCAAGGGGAGGGTCACTATAAGTTGTAATAAACTCGATGACAGTGAGTTTGGTTTAGTTTTGAATACATAGGGAGAGAAAGAGAGAGACAGAGACAGAAAGAGAGAGTGCTCTGATTGTAACTAGTGGTTAAACACTCTGTTGCTAAATAAAACACTGTCACTTTGAATCCACCAGCCACTCTTCAGAAGTAAATTGTGACAGTCTACATTACTTTGTCCTATAGGGTCACTATGAGTTGGAATTGGCACTACAGCAACAATTATTTTATATATAGAGTGTGTCAACTTTAATGATGTGGATGGAGTAAAGGTTTCAGGATCTTCATTTACTGATAGGGCATGCCTTAAAATGGGAAGAAACAGTTGCAAACATCCATTAATAATCAGAACATGGAATGTACAGACTAGGAAACTAGGAAAATTAGAAGTTGTCAAAATGGAATGAGATACATAAAGATCTATATCCTAAGCATTAATGAGCTGAAGTAGACTGGTATTGGCCATATTGAATCAAACAAGCATATGGTCTACAATGTCTGGAATGACAAATTAAAGAAGAATGGTGTCATATTTATTGTCAAAAATCATGTTTCAAGATCTATCCTGAAGTATAATGTTGTTGGTGATAGAAAAATATCCATAAACCTACAACAAACAAAAACTCACTGCCGTTGAGTAGGATCCAACTTGTAGCAACCCATCCTTAGGTTTCTGAGGCAGTATCACTATGAAAGTAAATTTCCCAATCTTCCTTCCGAGGAGTGGCTGGTGGGTATGAACCTACAAGGAAGATAATTAATACTACCATTATTCACATTTATGCACCAAACACTAAAGTGAGAGATGAAGACATTGAAGATTTTTACCAACTTCTGCAGTCTGAAATTATCCAAACATGCAATCAAGATGTATTGATTATTACTGTTGATTGGAATGCAAAAGTTGGAAATAAAGAAGAATCATCAGTAGTTGGAAAATATGGCGTGGTGATAGAAATGATGCCAGTGACTGCATGATAGAATTTTGCAAGACTAATGATATATTCATTGCAAATACTTTTTTCCAGCAACAGAAATGGACCTCACCAAATGGAATACACAGGAATCAACTGCATCTGTGGAAAGAGGCAATAGAAAAACCCAATATTTTCAGTCTAAAGAAGACCAGGATCTGACTATGAAACAGACCATCAATTGCTAATATGCAACTCCAAATTGAACCTGAATAAAATTAAAACATGTCCACAAGAGCCAAAATAGCACCTTGATTATATCCCTCCTGAATTTAGAAACCATGTGAGGAATAGATTTGATGCACTGAACACCAATGACCAAAGATGAGATAAGTTGTGGGATGACATCAAGAACATCATACATTAAGAAAGAAAATGGTCATTAAAAAGGCAGGAAAGGAAGAAAATCCCAAAATGGATGTCAGAAGAGATTCTGAAACTTGCTCTTGAATAGAAAGTAGCTAAAATGAATGGAAGAAAGGATGAGATAAAAGAGCTGAACTGAAGATTTCAAAGCGTAGCTCAAGAAGACAAAGTAAAGTTTTATGATGAAATGTGCAAAGACCTGGAGTTAGAAAACCAAAAAGGAAGAACACATTTGGTATTTCTCAAGCTGAAAGAACTGAAGAAAAAAATTCAAGCCTCGAGTTGCAATATTGAAGGATTCTATGGCAAAAGTACCGAATGATGAAGGAACATCAAAAGAAGATGGAAAGAATACACAGAATATGATCCTGAAATGATGGTATTGAAGGAAGAAGTGGAAGTTGCGTTGAAGGATTGGCAAAAAACAAGCTTCCGGGAATTGACAGAATACCCATTGAGCTGTTTCAATAACCAAATGCATCTCTGGAGGCACTAACTTGTTTATTCCAAGAAATTAGGAAGACAGCTACCTGGCCAACTAGCTGGGAGAGACTGATATTTGTGCCCATTGCAAAGAACGGTGATACAACAGTATGTGGAAATTATCAAACAATATCATTGATATCACATGCATGTAAAATCTTGCTGGAGATAATTAAAAAATGGTTTTAACAGCATATTGACAGGGGACTTACAGAAATTCAAGCTGGATTCAGAAGTAGATGTGGAATGAAGGATATCATTGTTGATGTCAGATGGTGTTTTAGTTACCTCTAGTGCTGCTCTGGTGGCATAGTGCCTAAGGCACTTGACTGCTAACCAGAAGGCTGGCGGTTCAAACCCACCAGACACTCCTTGGAAGGAAGGTGGGGCAATCTTATTTCTGTAGTGATACTGCATCAGAAACCCAAAGAGGGGTCACTATGAGTTGGGGCCAACTAGATGGCAAATAACAACAACAACAGCAAAGTCCTGCTCTAACAAAAAAAATAGGGCAAATGTATGGCTTTAACAAACAGGAATACATTCTGTTACAGTTTAGAAGGCTAGAGGTCTGAGTTCAAAGTGCCAGCTCCAGGAGCTGGGTGAAAGACCCTTGCCCTTGGGCTTCAGCTCTGCCTCCTGGCCCAGTGGAGCTAGAGATGTCTCTTAACTCAAGCAGCTGCTGGCTGCTGAGGCTAATAAGCCCAAGGTCAACAAATAAAATGGCACAGTCCCAATATTACCCAGCAACACGACAGGCTACTAGTTCAAGTTCAGAGATAGTCCCAAAATTGGCAGGAAACATGGAAGATTACTGAATGAAGACTTGGCTACATGTAGGGTCCAAGTGTGCCAAAAAGCTGCAGAGACCTTTCTCAAAATCTCTCCTTATATACTAAAGCAGGCCACATCCCCAAGGCAGCTACTCAACTGCTCTAGTAGATTCCACTATGGAGCTGATTACCAGTCTCATCATAGGGAATAACTAAATCCACCTGCCCAGCCACTCACAACCAGGCCCAGGCAAGTTGACACACAACTTAACTACAACAGATGAGACTTAGCTGAAAGCAAAGAATACTAGAAAAATGTCTATCTGTGTTTTATTGATTATGCAAAAGCATTTGACTATGTGGATCATAACAAATTATGGATAATATTACAAAAATGGGAATTCAAGAACACTTAATTTTGTTCATGAGTATCAGGTACTTAGGTCAAGAGGCTGTCCTTCTAACAGAATAAAGGAATCATGCATTGTTTAAAATCAGGAAAAGTGTAAGTCAGTTTATATCCTTTCAACATACTCATTCAATCTTTATGCCAAGCTGATAATTCAATAAACTGGGCTAAATGAAGAAGAACACAGCATCTTCAGGGTTGAAGGAAGACTCATTAACAACCCGCAATATGCAGATGACACAACCTTGCTTGCTAGAAGTTAAAATGACTGGAAGCACTTACTGATGAAGTTCAAAGACTACAGTCTTCGGCATGGATTACATCTCAACATTTATGTAAAAACAAAAATCCTCACAACTGGACCAATAAGCAACATCAGAATTCAAGAAAAGATTGAAGTTGTCAGAGATTTCATTTTACTTGTATCCACAATCCACACCCACGGAATCAGCAGTCAAAAAATCAGACATTGTATTGCACTGGGAAAATGTGCTGCAAAAGACCTCTTTAAAGTGTTAAGAAGCAAAGATACCACTTTGAAGACTAAGGTGTGCCTAACCCAAGCCATGGTATTTTCAACTGCCTCATATACATGTGAAATCTGGACAATGAATAAGGAAGATCAAAGAGAAGTTGATGCCTTTTGAATTATGGTGCTGGTGAAGAACACTAAAAATGCCATGCACTTCCAGAGGAACAAACAAATCTGTTGTGGAAGTGAAGTCAGCATGCCCCTTGGAAGCAAGAATGGCCAGACTTCATCTCACCTATTTTGGTCATATTGTCAGAAAGCACCATTGCCTGGATAAGAATATAATACTTAGTAAAGTAAAGCATCAGTGAAAAAGATGAAGGCCCTCAATGAGATGGATTG
>NW_006922107.1:1061523-1065322 GCF_000298275.1 Orycteropus afer afer | reverse complement strand
AATGAATAAGGAAGACCAAAGAAGAGTTGATGCTTTTGAGTTGTGGTGCTGGCGAAGAATGCTGAAGGTACCATGGACTGCCAAAAGAACTAACAGATCTGTGCTGGAGGAAGTGAGGCCAAGATGCTCCTTGGAAGCGAGGATGGCCAGACTTCATCCACCTACTTTGGTCATGTTGTCAGAAGGGACCATTCCCTGGAGAAGGATGTCATTCTTGGTAAGGTAGACGGTCGACAAAAGAGGGGAAGGCCTTCGACGAGATGGATTGACACGGTGGCTGCGACAATGGACTCAAGTATAGCAAGGATCATGTAGCTGTCGTGAGACGGGGTGGTGTTTCGTTCTGCTGTGCATGGGGTCACTTTGAGTTGGAAACAACTCACCTAACAACAACAACAACAACATCGTTACTCTTCCCATTTCCTCTCTGTATTTCTTATTTCCATTTGTCCTTCTTTCCTATCGCTTCCTGCCTTATGAGCTTTATTGCTGGGCAAAAACTGTTCTTTTGATCTCATCTGGCCAATTGTTTTAAGGAATGAATACCCCTCCGGAGTTATTGTTCACTTTATAGGCCTATTGCTTAGCTGAAGTTTGAGCCACTGGGGTGAGTTGGGTTCTAGTCTTGAAGGGTGATTAAGGGCCACAGTCTCAGGAGTTCCATCAGCTGCTATTAGACCAATAAGCCTGGTCTCTTTTTTTTGATGATGTTGAGCGTTTTTTTGAACACATTTTTCAACCTGTCTATCCAGACCCTTCTATTGTGATCACTTTCAGAGCAGTTGGTAGTAATAACTGGGCACCATCTAGCTCTTTTGGTTTCTGGGTTGAGGAGGCTGAGGTTTGAAAGGTCGATTAGTCTGTTGGACTATTTGTTTCCACATGCTTTTGATTTTCTTCACTTTTCTTTGCTTTGGGTGGAGAGAGACCAATAGTTTCACCTTACGTGGCTACTCACTAGCTTTTAAGACCCCAGTTACTAGTCACAACAGTATAAAGTAGAACATTGTCCTTGTAAACTGTGTCAACTGAGTTAGCTGTTCTCTGAAACTGTGGTCCAAAGCCCCCAAGCCCAAAAACTTATTACCTCAAGGTGTTTGGTTATGGCTAAGATGTTTCATATTATTATCCCCTGGTTGCTCCTCTACATAGATGTATTTACAGCACATACAAATACATATGTAGAAATATCCTTTGCCAAACCTATATATGGGTGTAGTCCCATTTACTTACTCATTCCTGTTCAGCTTGCCTGTCTGCCTATGTGTCCACTCATAGGCCATTCTTTGTTATTACTGATATTGCATGATTGTACTTGTAATAGTATTTCCCTTTGTTACCTGTAAGTCTTGTGCATCTTTCCAAGTCTTCCTTTGCCTTAGTGATATTATATTATCATCCCCTTATTGTATATTGCCTTTCCTTTCACCCAAATTAATGTGTGTCTATTATCTAGTTAATAACTTACCCTCCCTTCCCCTCACATCCCTGGTAACCATCAAAGAATGTTTCTTTCTCTGCGTAAACTTGTCCTAGACTTTTTGTTTTGTTTTATTTTATTTATTTTCACCTTTATTTTAAAAGCTTGTTTTACATTCATTGTTACATGTACATTTAGTTTCACTCCCCGTTTACCATGTCCAACCCTAACCCAGTCTCTTCCCCTCCCTACCCTGTAACCCTCCCCCAAGTGCCCCTCATATTTATGCACTTCTGTTTGTCCTGCATTTCAACCTGGATGTTGGTTCTCTGGTGCCCCATGGTCCATTGCTCTAAGGGATGTATTGCCATAGAATATGTGGGTGTGTCATCCTGGGTTGAGTGGTCTGCATGTACATCTTGTTAACTATTGGGCTGAGTGCCAGCCACTGGGGTTGAGTTTTATTCCAGGTGCAGAATGTATTCCAAGGCCATAGTATTGGGGGTCTCATCAGACTTTCTCTGACCAGTAATTTTGGTCATTATTGAGTTTTTGAATTTTGTTCCACATTTTTCCTCCCACTCTATCCAGGATCTCCAGATTTGATCCTTTCCTGAGTGATTGGCATTGGTAGCCAGGCACCAGACTTTTTATCATAGTAGATTCATTCATTATTTGTCCTTTTGTGATTGACTTACTTTACTCAGCATAGTGTATTCTAGATTCATCTATGTTATGAATTGTTTCAAGGAGTCTTTGTTAGTCTTTAATGTTGCATACTATCCCCTTGTGTGTGTGTACCATAGTTTGTTTATTAGTTGATAGGCACTTAGGTTGTTTCCATGCTTTTGCTATTGTGAATGATGGTGCAATAAACACGAGTGTGCATATATCTATTCATGTCCCATGTCTTATTTCTATAGGATATATATCTAGTAGTGAGATTACTGGGTCAAATGCCATTTTTATATCCAACATTTTAAGGAAGCCTCATGCCATTTTTCACAGTGGTTGTACCAATTTACAGCACCATCAACAGTGTATGAGAGTCCCAATCTTTCCATTCTTGCTTGCACTTGTTATTTTCTGTCTTATTGAACTATAGCATTATTGCTGAGGTGAGATGGTATCTCATTATTGTTTTGATTTGCATCTCTATAACAGTGTCATCTATTTTCTTGAATATTTGATCACAATAATTTTAAAGTTATTGTCTAATAACTGAATATCGGGATTTCCCATAAGTGTTTTTCTATTGGCCATTTTTATCTCTTGATATTGGTTTTTGTTATGCCTGTTAATATTTTACTGAATGCCAGACACTACTTTTGAAAATTTATGGAAATCCTAGCTGTAGTTATTTTCCTCCAGAGAAGATTCACTCTATCTCTTGTTCAGGCTACAAAGGGAGAGATTGCCTCAGTCCAATTCTGAACTTAAGTGAGTCAAGGTTGATTTACAGACTCTATAAATTCCTTCTCCTCTGTTTTGTCTCCATTCCTAGAGTTTAATCACTTACAGGTTCCAACTGAGAACTTATAATTTCTCCTAGTGATGCTCCTACATGAGGAATGCTGACCTATCATTATTTTGCTCCCAGCATGTGAAATTCAGAAAACTCCACTTTTCTTTTCAGCTTCTTTCTGCTTGGTTTGTCACCCCCTTACCTGTGATACTAAATGGAAAAGACTTTGAGAAGGTAATTTATGGCATGTGTCTAACTCATGTCTTCCTACTGTCTGAGATTTTCGCTTCTCAGTTATATCTCCCTTGATTACATGAAATCCAGCATTTGCCATTATTCTGTGAGACTGCCAAAAGCTAGCCTAGCTTCTTTGCTTGTTTCTTGGTACCAAGAATTGGCAAATGGACCAAAAGGAAAAGCATCAGATAAAACATTAGTCTTACCTCAGTGACCATCTCCTCTCTTCAAAATCTGGACCTTCAAATTCTGGCTGTCTGAAACTCTCCCAAACTTTTCAAAATGGATATTGAAGTTTATCCAGGTTTTCTGTTTGTTCCCAGCAGGAGCATTGGCCCGCTGCAAGCTATTCTAACTCAGAACATGTAATTTTTAAAAATTAATTCTACTATGGAAGTATATCATAGCTTGAAATTTCTTTAAAAATACTCACAGAATACATACAAAATGTATTATGTACTTACTCACAAATAAAAACTCAATAAAATAAAAAAGCCAAAAACATAGTGCTGTCTTTCTTTAACATCAGTGTCATCAATTAGAAATGAATAGGAAGACTAGTCAAATACACAGAAGCTGACTTAAATTTTTTAAAACATTTTTATACTGACTTTAAGAAAAAAGTCAAAACTGAAATACAGAAAATTTAGAAATAAAAAAAAATGAAATTACTGTAA
>NW_006922107.1:1057844-1060823 GCF_000298275.1 Orycteropus afer afer | reverse complement strand
TTCCTTCCCATGATTGGCTGGTGGGCTTGAACCACCAGCCATTTGGTTAGCAGTCAAGTGCCTTAGGCACTATGCCACTAGAGGTCCCATCCACTAGAATGGCTAAGATTTGAAAAAAATATGAAACAAACGTAACTGAAAATAACAAATGTTGGGGATAATGTGGGGAAATTGAAACCCTTTGCTGGTTGGAATGCAATATGGTACAGATGTTTTGGAAAAGTGTGGCAGTGCCTCAAAAAACTAAAAATAGAACTACCATATGACCCAGCAGTTCCACACTTAGGAATATACCCAAAAAAAACATGAAAGGAGAGACTCAAACAGAGACTTGTACACAAATTTTCATTACAACACTATTCACAACAGCCAAAAGGTAGAAATAACATAAATGCTCATCAACAGATGAATGGATAAACAAAATGTAGTTCGTACGTTTAATGGAATACTACTTTGCCAGTAGGAGAATTGAAGTTTTGATATATGCAACAATATGGCTGGAGCTTGTAAACATCATGCTGAGTGAAATAAGTCAGTCATAAAAGGATAAATATTGTAAGACTTCACTTATATAAATTACAAGAAATGGCAAATGTATAAAGAGAAAAGTTTATTAATGGTTACAAGGGGCCAGAGGGACAGAGAAAGGGAGTTAATTAATGGTGATAGAACAATTGCATTGATTAAGGGTAGGATTGCCCAGCCATTAAGTGGAATACCTGTAAAAAAAATTGAATTGGCAAAAATTGCATGATAGTTGTATGTACAAAAATGACAAAAATAAATAGCTGCTGTTACTTATATACAACCAAATACCTCATGAGATTTGGCTCCTTGGTTTGGAGATTTAGGGTTATGGTTTCGTTCAACAACTCAGTTAATTGGTCTAATAATGTGTTTAGTTCTTCTGTTCTACCTATGTTGTTGCATAGCTCCAAGATTCTTAAAAGTTGCAAGTGGCCATCCAAGGCATAACTATTGGTCTCTACTCACCTGCAGCAATGGAAGAAGAAAAAGACTCAGGAACAGGAGGAGGGAATGGAATGTATTCCTAATTGTCTCCACAAACAACTACCTCATTTGCCCTGAGACCGGAAGAACTAGATGATATTCAGCTACCAATACTGAACATTTTAATAAAAAATTATATACAAAAATCTACATTATTCTTCAGTGTTGCATAATATTCTATTGTGTGTATGTACCATAGTTTGCTTATTTGTTCTTCTATTGATGGGCACGTAGGTTGTTTCCATCTTTTTGCTATTGTAAATAGTGCTACAATGAATATGGGTGTGCATATGACTGTTCTTATTTTGGCTTTCACTTCTTTAGGATATATATCTAGTAATGGAATTGCTGGGTCAAATGGTACTACTAATTCCAACTTTTGAAGGAATCGCCATACTGCTTTCCACAATGGTTGTACCATTTTACAGTCCCACCAGCAGTGTATGAGAGTTCCAATCTCTCCACATCCTCACCAGTATTTGTAATTTTCTGTCTTGAATTCCATCAAACTTTTAAAGAGTACATTTTGACTGAGTAGGAACAATCATAATCTTGTAATGGTGGTTTAGTTGTAATGAAAAATATAATTGATAAGATAAAGAAAAAAATGGTCATCTGAATGAATGCTGATTAAAAAAAATGAAATTGAAAAGGAACTCAATCTTAACAGGAAAAAATTAAAAATAAAAAGTATCAATGACCTGAAAATAGAAGAATATGTTCTAAATTAGGTAAGAAACTGTTAGCAAGAATATAGAACATCATCCTTCTTAGTGAAATACTGGAAACAATTTATGTAAAGGCAGGATAAACACAAGGATGATTATTGTCCCAGCTATTACTCAACATTTATCTAGAATTCCTAGTACATATAATTACACAAATTAAAAAAAGTAAAAATATAAATATTGGAAATAAAAATTATCATAATTTGTGGGTTATATGATTGTCTAATTAAAATAACAAATTGATATAAATTAAAATCAGTAGAACTAATAAGAGAGTTTAATAAAGTGTCCAGATACAAAGGTCAACATACAAAAATCAGTGTTCTTATAAAACAACTGTAACCAATAAGAAAAGAAATAGCAAAGAAAGATTGCAATTTCAGTAGTAATTTCAAAAATATGTAAGAAGAAACTTAACAGGAAAATACAAGACTTGCAATAATAAAACGTGACTGACAGACATTAAAAAAATGTCTGAATACATGGATAGAAATATCTTCTATGAAAGGAAGAATCAATAAATTAAAGGTATAAGTTCTTTCCAAATTACACTATGGATTAAATGCAAAAATTCAATCAATACCTTAATGGCATTCCAGTGATTTTAAAGTTCATCTAGATGATCAAGTGCATGTGAAGAGGCATGAAATTTGTGAAAAGAAAATTACGACAGAGTTGCATTTCTGCCACTTTTCAATTTTACTCAAAAACATCAATGAATAAAATAGTGTAATATACATTTGCATATAGATATGTGGTTCCATAGAAAAGAATATATTTCAGACAGGCCTAAGTATATACATATATATGTGTGCACATGTTTCTGTGTTTGTAATTACATAAGGAATAAGGCAGCACTTCAAATCACTAGTAGAAGGTGAGATGATTCAATAAATTATATTGAGAAAATTACCCATTAAATTGTAAGCCAATAAATTTGCATCCTTAACTCACACTGTCCACTAATTGGGGAATGGCAAATTGAAGAAGAATGGCATCGTTTGCATCTTAATCATCAAAACACATTTCAGCATTTGTCCTGAAATGCAACCTCCTCAGGGACAGGATAATATCCATATGCCTACAAGAAGGATCAGTTAATACTATTATTATTCAAATTTACACATTAACCTCTAAAGCTAAAGATGAAAAAAATCAAGATTTTTACCAACTTCTGCTGTCTGAAATTGACCAAATATATAGTCAAGATAAATTGATAATAATAATAATTTTTTAATAC
>NW_006922107.1:1046727-1054945 GCF_000298275.1 Orycteropus afer afer | reverse complement strand
TCCCGTCCTGCTGCTTTGGGCGGGCCTGAGTTTCCTCTCCTCACCTAATCCCTTCAGCTGATTGCTCTTCTCTCTGGCTTCCTGGCTTTTAATCCCCTTTCTCCTGCTCTTTCCACCTGCTGCTTTGGGCGTCCCTGAGCTGTCTCTCCTGACCTGTATCCCTGGGGCTGAGTGCTCTTCTCTCCGGGTTCCTGGCTTTTATCCCCTTTCTCCTCACTCAGCATAATATCCTCCAAGTTCATACATTCTATGCAATGTTTTGTAGATTCTACATTAATCTTTAGTGTTGCATAGTATTCCATTGTGTATATGTACCATAGTGTGGTTATTCATTCTTCTGTTGATGGACACCTAGGTTTTTTCCATCTTTTTGCTATTATAAATAGTGCTGCAATGAACATGGGTGTGCATATGTCTGTTTTTGTCCTGGCTCTAACTTCTTTAGGATATATACCTAGTAATAGGATTGCTGGATCAAAGGTTATTTCTAATTTCAGCTTTTTAAGGAATCACCATACTGTTTTTCATGGTGGTTGTATAATTTTACAGTCCCACCAGTAGTGTATGAGAGTTCCAATCTCTCCATATCCTTTCCACTATTTGTTATTTTCTGTCTTGTTGAACTTTGCCACTAGTGCTGGGGTGAGATGGTTTCTCATTGTTGTTTTGATTTGCATCTTTCTGATGACTAATGATCATGAGCATTTCTTCATGTATTTGCTGGCCACATGAATATCCTCTTTGGTGAAGTGTCTATTCATGTCTTCTGCCCATTTTTAAATTGGATTGTTAATCTATTTGTTGTTGAGGTGTTGGAGTTTTTCATAAATTTCAGAGATATGTCTCTTGTCAGATATGTAATTATCAACAAGTATGAATTTGTTTCTGTTATTTTATTATGTGCTTTTTCATGATGTTCCTGATTTCTTTGTTCCATATAATTTTCTGTGATGAGCTTGTTTTTTTTATGAATCATGTTATCACTTTCTTCATTGCTGTTGTTTTAGTATTTGCTATATATTTGTACTGGTCCTCCTTTTTTATTTTGATCTGAAGGTTTATCATTTCTCTTTGAGGTTACCCTGTGATTTATAATTTTCTTCCTAAGTTTAGAACAGTCCATTCTATATTGCAGTTGTCTTGACTTCCCTACCATTTGGAAGCTCTGTAACTACACAATTTTTTTCCCTCTTTTTGGTTTGTAGTTGTCCTTTTTTGTCAATTGTTATCTCTGTTTCCCTGTTTACAATCATGTAGGCTTGTATACTTTGGATACTTCCATAACTGGGTTGGTTTCCGGGCTATGTCATAATGTCTGTTAATGATCAATTGTTATTTGCTGTTGTTGGTTCTCTGTTCAAAGGACTCTCTTTTGCTTCTCTTTTAAGATTGGTCTGGTTTGAAAAAATTCCCTTAATTTCTGCTTATCTGGAAATCTCCTAATTCCACCATCATATTTGAGGGACAATTTTGCTGGTTATATAATTCTTGGTTGAAAATTTTTCTCTTTCAGGGTTTTGTATATACCATCCCATTGTCTTCTCACCTGCATGGTTTCTGCTGAGAAATTCAAGCTTAGTCTTACTGGTTGCCCCTTGTAGGTAACTTTCATTTTTTCCATGGCTGCTTTCAAGATTCTTTCTTTGTCTTTGGTTTTGGTGAGATTAATGATGATATGCTTTGGTGATTTTCTTTTGGGGTTTATCTATCCTGTTTGGGGTTCATTGGACTTCTTGAATGGATATATTTTCATCTTTCATCATATTAGGGAAATTCTTTTCAGCAAATCTTGGACAATTTTTCTCAGTGGTTTTATTTGTCTCTCCCTGTTCTGGAATTCCAATTACATGTAGGTTATTTCTTTTGATGGTATTCCACATGAACCTTAGGCTTTCTTCATTTTGTTTTGATCTTTTTTTTCTGATTGATCTGTTTCTAAAGAAGTATTGAGGCATTTATCTTCAATCTCACTAATTCTGTCTTCCATTGATTCAATTTTACTCTTTTTGCCCATCAATATGTTATCTATTTCTGAGAATTTAGTATTAATCTTGTGAATTTCTATCTGTAGATTTTGTATCATTTCTAATTTTTCACTTATTTTGTCATTTTATTCTTGTATTGGCTTTCTAAATTGTTCTAGGGTTTTCTCTGTATTTTCCTCAATTTTTGTCAGTGTTTTCCTCGATCTGTCTCTAAATCCATTGAAGGTACCCAAATATAATTCTTTTTAATTCCTTATCAGATAATTCCAATGCTGCTTCTTCCTCAGTGATGTGTTTTGGGTCTATATCCTGGTCCCTTGTTTTGTCTGCTCTATCTTGCTTCTTTATATGGACTGATGTCCTGTTGTCTCCAAGACATTTGCTTTTTGTGTTTACATTTAATTGGTAATTGTATGTTGGAGTGACTTGCCCACAATTTTCATTTTTTTTGTTTTGTTTGGGTGTTATCTATGTAAGCAGAGTAAAATGCTCCTCTATTCTCTAGTTGGTAGCACTTATACACTCACCACCTGTCTCCTTTCCTGTTGTCAGCCTCCTGTATGTCCCTGCCATCCTTGCAAATGGAGCTTATTCTTAAGTTCCTGGAATCCAAATGAGAATGCTGTCACTTTAAAATCCAGTATAGCCACCTCTTGTAAATATTTAAAATGGCTGCACCCTTGATCACTTTAAATATCCAAAATGGCCACTGCTTGTAACCTATCAAAATGGTTGCACCATCTGGACAGCTCAAAGTCCACAGCTCAAGTTGTGTCTCTCCTTGCTGTTTCCCTTCTTAGTCATAGGCCACTAGTGCAGTCATCCCTGCAGCCCTTGGTGCAGGGCTCAGCTTCTTTTTAAATTGCAATTTGGGTGACGATTTACAGAGCAAATTCACTTTCCATACAGCAGTTCACATATACTTTGTCTCATGTCACTGAGCACAGTCTACCAAAATGCAACAGCTCCCCTCCTATTTCCTCCCCATAGTTACCTCTTCCCAGTGTCCATCCCTCCAGGCTCTCCTGCAACCTGAGCTCTCTCTCAAGGGCTGATCTTTAGGTCAATTCTCAGGTCCTAACACCATTTGGAAATATTTAGGCTGTTGGTCCTGTCAGAGTAGCTGACAGTCTTCAGCTCAAATCATATCCATACTCACTGTTTTCATTCAGGTTTTTCCACTAGTTGGTGCCTAATCCACTTCTGTATACTTCCTTTCAAACTCAGGGCTCCAGGATTATCTTATGTATCTCTGTCATCTGGTTTGTCTTTTCTTTGTTGAAGAAGGTCTGTGTAGCTTGTCTGCCTATTCTGCCATCTTACATTGATAATTATTGTTGATATAAATGTGCAAGTTGGAAACAAAGAAGGATCAGTAGCTGGAAAATATAGCCTTTGTGACAGAAACAAAGACAGAGATTGCACATAATGAGATTTTGCAAGACCAATGACCTTTTCATTGCAAATACTTTTTTCAACAACATAAATAGCAACTATACATTGTAAAAATGAGATAGAATGCTTAAAAATCAATATATAGAGATATTTTCTTATCACTGACAGCATTGTACTCCAGGATAGATCTTGAAATGTTCTTTCTGATGATGAATATGAAGCCATTCCACTTCAATTTTTCATTCCCAGCATAGTAGACCATATGACTGTTAGATTCAAAGTGGCCAATATCAGTTCATTTCAGTTCACTAATGCCTAGGATATTGATTTTTATGCATTCCATATCATTTTTACAATTTCCAGTTTTCCTAAGTTCATACTTAATATAGTCTACATTCCAATTATTAATGGATATTTGCAGTTGTTTCTTCTCATTTTGAGTCATGCCACATCAGCAAACAAAGGTCCAGAAAGCTTGACTTCATTCACATCATTAAGGTGGACTCTAGTCTGAGAAATCACCTATTCCCCAGTCACATTCTGAGTTCCTTCCAACCTGAAAGGCTCATTATCTGGCACTATATTAGACAATTTCACTGTATACTCTTTAAAAACTTATGCATACTCTTCAAAAGCTCTCTTCCAATCGTGAGATCAATCCTAAGGAAATGTTAACATAAATGTCCAAAGATTCATGTACAAAAATGTTCATTGCAGGATTATTTGTGTTTAAATAAATGGAAATAATCTAAATGCTCATCAGTATGAGAATGGTTAAAGGTTAAGGACAAATATGTACAAAGAATATGAATGATATTAATGATACAATTTTGGGTCACCCTGAGTCAGAATCAACTTAATGAAAGCTGTTTATTTTTGTTATTAAGTGAATAAAGTTAATTGTGGAAATTTGTGCTGTATGATCAAATTTTTATAAAGACTAAGTATAAATGCATTTCTGTGTGTACTTATAGAAATACGTTTTTAAGTACATGTTATTGTACATGTGTCTATGTGTACATACATATGGATGTGTTTATATGTATATATGTATATATAAGGGAGCTCTGGGGGCATAATGCCTAAGGCATTTTACTGCTAACCAAAAGGATGGTAGTTCAAACCTACCAACAACTCCTCAGAAGGAAGATTAGGCAATCTGCTTCTGTAGAGGTACTGCTTTGGAAACCCAAGGAGCGTTCACTATGAGTCAAATTGACTCAACTCAAGGGCAGTGGGTTTGGTGTGTGTGTATTTGTTGTTGTTGTTATGTGCCATCAAGTTGGACCCAACTCATAGTGACCTCTCCTTGGGTTTCCGAGGCAGTGTCACTATGGAAGTAGATTGCCCCATCTTCCTTCCGAGGAGTGGCTGGTGGGTTTGAACCACCAGCCTTCTGGTTAGCAGTCAAGTGCCTTAGGTACTACGCTACCAGAGCTCTCTCTCTCTCTCTCTATATATATATATTTATATATGCACACATATATATATATACCAAACCAAACACACTGCTGTCAAGTCAGACCCAACCATCGACTCATAGCAACCCCTCCTTGGGTTTCTGAGGCATTATCACTATGGAAGCTGATTGCCCCATCTTCCTTCCAAGGAGTGGCTGATGGATTTGAACCGCTAGCCTTCCAGTTAGTAGTCAAGTGCCTTAGCCACTAAGCTACCAAAGCTCCTATATATATATTTAGGGAAGTAAATTGCCCATCTTCCTTCCACAGAGTAGTTGGTGGGATTGGACAGCTGACCTTCCAGGTAGCAGCCAAATGCTTTATCCACTATGTCACAAGAGCATATAAAGAGAGAGAGAGGGAGAGAGACAGAGAGAGAATGCATAGGTGTCCTTACATACAGATCTGAAAGAAAGCATGCTATACCATTTACATGGCTTCCTATAGGGAGTAATATTAGGCTGGGAGAAGTGACAATTTTGGCTTTTCCTCTGTATGTCGTTTGAAGTTTTACAATTATCTGTTACTTTTTTAATTGTTTTTTTCCCCCACTAGAATATGATCTCCTCAGGACATGGACTTTATATCTCCTAGGTACGCAGAAGAATGGCACAAATTAATGGCTCAGTAAATATTTATTGAGTGTATAAATAGCCAGAGAGGAAAGAATAGGAATAGTTTGTCAGATATTAAGAAAATGAAGCTGTTCAAAGAGGAGGGAGTGAACAAATGTTACTGAGAACTTAAGAAAAATAAGTGTGGCATGTACTTAATAAATGGAAATTTGAAATCACTATTAGAAATAGCCTATGGGTAAGATTTAGGGACATAATGGGAAGTTGTGAAAAAGTGGTAAAACAAATAATTATCTGAGCAATCTCTTTTTCTGTGTATGCTTCTTCATTGACTACATAAAGGCTATGTAGCATAGCGCTTAAAAGCATAGACTGTAGAAGCAGACTGACTGAGTTCAAAGTCATCTCTGCCAAAGGGTGAAAGACCTAGGAGAAGTTAGTTCACTTATCTGTGTCTGAGTTTCATATCTGTAAAATGAAGATAAGAGTAATACTTATCTCAAAGGTTTGTTTTGAGTGTTTAATCAGTTACTACATGGTAATCCCTTAGAGTAGGGCCTGTTTTATAGTAAAGGTTCAATAAATCTTAATTATTATTAATTTGGCAATTAAGGAAGGAAGTGAGTGAGGAAAGAGGAAAAGAAAGTGCCCCATTAGTGAGAGAACATTCATAGTATGATGGTTAGTTTTACATGTCATGTAGCTAGGCTGAAATACATAGTTATTAATCAAACACTAGTCTTGGTGTTGCTGTGAAGGTATATTGTAGATGTAATTAAATTTACAATCAGTTGACTTTAAGTAAAGAATATTATCCTCAATAATGTGACTAGGCCTCATCCAATCGGTTGAAGGTCTTCAGAAAAAAAATAGGTTTCTAGGATAAGAAGGAATTAAACTTTAAGACTGCAATGTAGGAATCCTGCCTGAGTTTCCAGTCTGCTACCATACTCTATAGATTTTAGACTTGCCACCTCCTGGAACTGTGTGAGTCAATTTTTTAAACTAATCTCTAAAATGTCCTGTGTCAGCCTCACAATCTTTGCTATACCTGAGTCCATTGTTGCAGAAACTGTCAATCCATCTAATTGAGGGTCTTCCCCTTCTTCATTGACCCTCCACATTACCAAACATGACATCTCTCTCCAGTGAATAATTCCTTCTGACAACATGACCAAAGTAGGTGAGATGAAGTCTGGCCATTCTCACTTCCAAGGAACATTCTGGCTGTACTTCTTCCAAGACAGATTTGTTAGTCCTTTTAGCAGACCATGGTAGTCTTAGCATTCTTCTTCAACACCAAAACTCAAAAGCATCAACTCTTCTTTAGTCTTCCTTATTCATTGTCCAGCTCTCACAAGCATAAGAGGCTATTGAAAATACCATAGCTTGGGTTAGGTGTATCTTAGCCTTCAAGGAGACATCTTTGCTCTTCATCCTTGAAAGAGGTCTTTTGCAGTAGATTTGCCCAATGCAATATGTCATCTGATGTCTTGACTGCTGCTTCCATTGGTGTTTATTGTAGAACAAAGTAATACGAAATCTTTGACAACTTCATTCTTTTCTCCATCCACTGTGAAGCTGTTTTTGGACCAGTTGCGAGGATATTTGTTTTCTTTATATTGAGGTGTAATACATATTCCAAACTGTAGTCTTTAATCTTCATCAGTAAGTGCTTCAAGACATCCTCACTTTCACCAAGAAAAGTTGTGTCATCTGAATATCACAGGTTGGTAACGAGTCTTCCTCCAATCCTGATGCAACATTCTGCTTCATATAATCCAGCTTCTCAGATTATTTGCTCAGCATACAAGTTGAATATGTATTGTGAAAGAATACAACCTTGATGCTCTCCCTTCTTGATTTTGAACCATGCAGTATCCCCTTCTTCTGTTCGAATAACAGCCTCCTGATCTATGTACAGGTTCGTCATGAGTACAATTAAGTGTTCTGGTATTCCCATTCTTCTCAGTGTTATCCATAATTTTTTTATGATCCACACAATAGAATGCTTTTGCATAGTCAATAAAGCATAAATAAACATCTTTCTGATATTCTTTGCTTTCAGCTAAAATCCATCTGACATAACCAATGATATCCGTAATTCCACGTCCTCATCTGAATCCAGCTTGCATTTCTGGAACCCCTCTGTCAATATACTGCTGCAACTGTTTTTGAATTATGTTCAGCAAGATTTTACTTGCATATTACATTAATGATATTGTTTGATAGTTACATTATCAAACATTCTGTGGGATCACATTCTGTGGGATCACCTTTCTTTGGAATGGGTACAAATATGGATCTCTTCCAGTCAGTTGGCCAGGTAGCAGTCTTCCAAATTTCTTGGCATAACTGAGTGAGTGCCTCTGGCAGGGCACCCATTTGTTAAAACATCTCAGTGGGTATTCCATCAATTCCTGGAGCCTTGTTCTTTGCCAATTCCTTCAGTGCATCTTTGACTTCCTCCTTCAATAACATTGGTTCTTGAACTTATGCCACCTCCTGAAATGGATGAGCATCTACTTTTTTTTTTCTCTACAGTGACTCGATGTATTCCTTCCATCTTCTTTTGATGTTTCCTGCATCATTCAATATTTTGCCTGTAGAATCTTTCAATATCACAACTCAAGGCTTAAATTTTTTCCTCAGTTCCTTCAGCTTGAGAAATGCCCAGCATGTTCTTCCGTTTTGGTTTTCTAATTCTAGGTCTTTGCACATTTCATTATAGTAATTGGCTTTGTCTGCTCGAGCTGCTCTTTGAAATCTTCTGTTCAGTTCTTTTATCTTGTAATTTCTTCCA
>NW_006922107.1:1044991-1045897 GCF_000298275.1 Orycteropus afer afer | reverse complement strand
TTTCCAACTTTTGCATTCCAGTCACCAGTGATAATCAACACATCTTGATTGCATGTTCGGTCAATTTCAGACTGCAGAAGTTGGTAGAAATCTTCTATTTACTCATCTTTGGCTTTAGTGGCTGGTGTTTGAATTTGAATAATAGTAGTATTAACTTCTCTTCCTTGTAGGAGTATGGATCGTGTCCTATCACTGACAGCATTGTACTTCAGTATAGATCTTGAAACACTTTGTGATGATGAATGTCACACCATTCCTCTTTAATTTGTCATTCTCAGCATAGTGGATCATATGGTTGTCTGATTCAATATGGACAAATCTAGTCAATTTCAGATCACTAATGCCTAGGATATCGATCTTCATGCATTCCGTTTCATTTTTGACAACTTCCAATTTTCCAAGATTCATACTTCCAATTATTAATGGATGTTTGCATCTGTTTCTACTCATTTTGAGTCATGCCACATCAGCCAATGGAGGTCCCAAAAACTTTACTCTCTCCATATTGTTAATGTCATCTCTACTCTGAGTAGTCAATTTTTCCCCAGTCAAATATTGAGTGCCTTCCGACCTGATGGGCTCATCTTTTGGAACAATATTGGACAATGTTTCAGGGCTAAATCATAAAGTTTTCCAGTAATATATCAGACTATGTTTCACTGCTATTCATAAGGTTTTCACTGTCTAATTCTTTGAGAAGTGAATGACCTCTTCCTTCTTCAAAGTCTGTCTTAGCCCAGGAGCTCCATTGAAACTTGCCCACCATGTGTAACCCTGCTGGCATTTTGCAACATGGTGGCATAACTTCCAGCTTCATGTTGTTGTTGTTGTTGTTATGTGCCATCGAGTCAGCCCTGACTCATAGCGACCCCTCCTTGGGTTTCCGAGGCAGTATCACTACGGAAG
>NW_006922107.1:1042075-1044858 GCF_000298275.1 Orycteropus afer afer | reverse complement strand
CACTATGCTACCAGAGCTCCCTCCAGCTTCATAGCAACACGTAAGCACCACAGGATGGCAAACTGACAGACAAGTTTGTCTCCGTTAGTTGTTTCTAAGCCCTCTGCACCTGCTTACCTCAGGCAACAGCCTTAAAACAGAGCCACCCAGAAGGGAATAGCAGCCCCTAAGCCCCAGCCTGCCTACCTCAGGCCTCAGCCTTAATATAGAGCCACACACAAGTGAACAGCAGCTTCCAAGCCCTGGGCTTGCCAACCTCAGGCTCCGAGATTAATATAGAGCCACTCTCAAGTAAAAAACAGTCATTAAGCCCTGGGCCTGCCTACCTCTAAGAATATTTATGTTATGTTGTTATGTGCCGTCAAGCTGGACCCGACTCGGAGTGACCCTTCCTTGGGTTTCCGAGGCAGTATCACCACTGAAGTAGATTGCTCCATCTTCCTTCCAAGGAGTGGAGATATCAATCCCCCAGCAAGGTAAAATATCGAGTACCCAACTAGATTCACACATCTAGTATCAAATAAAAAATAAAGAGGCATACAGTTAATAGTATAAAGAACCCAGAACATACAAAGATGTTAAAAATTAACAGACAATGTCATTAAAACAATTGTTATAACTGTATTGCATATGTTCAAAACATAGAGACATTGATAACATAAAATAAACATAAATCAAATGTGGAGATAAAGACTACCTACCATGTATGAGATATAGAATATACTAGGTAACTGCAGATTAGATATTACAGAAGAAAATATAAGTAGTAACTTTGAAGACATAGCAATAGAAACTGTCCAAAATGTAAATAAGAAGAAAATATACAATAAATAAATAATATTTTTTTAAAAAGAAAGAGAAGAACATAACAGTGAGCTGTAATACAGCTTTATGTCACTTAATATATGTGTAAGTTAACTAGCTAAAGGAGAAGAGGATAAAAAGAGAAGACACAAATGGACAATCAGAAATAAGAGAGGTAACTTGCCTAGAGATTCTACAAATATTAAAATAATAATGGAATATTATGAACAACTTTATGCTCATAAATGTGACTTCTTAAATGAAATGGAAAAAAATTCATTGAATGACAAATTCACCACAGCTCACTCAAAAATAAATAAATATGCTGAAAATTCTATATTTATGAAAGAAATATATTTTTCATTTAAAAGATTTCAGAATTAGTGGTTAAGGATTTAACTGTACAATCTGGAGTCATTAGAAATTTGTCCTTTCTCATTAAACAGTAACCAGTTGCCATAGGGTTGATTCTGACTCATGGTGACTCCTTGTGTAACTCAGTCAAAAAGGTCACACCATCTTTGAAACTTTTCCTAAATCCTTGAGAAGGAGTAAGTAGAAACTCCTGTTCTTTCCTATTACATTCTGTACTTCTTTTGTACTGAATAAATATACCAGCAGTTACTTCTCAATAGAATTTGAGATTATTAAAGTCATGATCATATCTTATAAAAGCTGCATTATTCCACCTGTCCCTATACGCAGCATACTTCCAACCATGTTGTTATGTTGTTGTTATGTGCCGTTGAGTCAAACCTGACTCATAGCTACCCCTCCTTGGGTTTCCGAGGCAGTATCACTACGGAAGTAGGATTGCCCAACCTTCCTTCCGAGGAGTGGCTGGTGGGTTTGAACCGCCAGCCGTCTGGTTAGCAGGCAAGTGTCTTAGCCACTATGCTACCAGAGCTCCCACTTCCAACCATATAACTGTTGAATAAAAATGAATGAAATCATGAATTTACACCTCTCCCTAGCTAAGCCAGCTTTAGGTTTCAGATATATGAAAGATGGCGACAGATCTGTGATGGTTCCATTCTCAATTGTCACTGTCTCCATGATTTCTATATGACTTTGATATAGATATGTTTCTCTCATCCCCACCCCCTTCTTGCACTGACACTTTGGAGATTAGCTGAAATATTTCTCAGACACTCTTTTGGTTAATGCTCTTCTTCATAGCATTATTCAAATCAAATATAATTTAGCATTTGGAAATAGCCCAGTTTGTTATTTAAAATGAAAGCTGAACTGCCTTGTGCTGACAAAATCCCTATCAAAACCTAATCACAAAGGTAAAGGGAGTTTTTCTTCAGTCTTCCCACAGAAGACATCAATTGTGGAAATCAGCTCCAAACTTTTAATAGCATATATGACAATCTCTCTAATCCTTTTTCTATGTGCTTGGCCACTTGAGTTATTTAAAATTTATAGCATATGATTCCTATTATTTTAGTGAAGAAAAAAGAAAAAAAACACAAAATTTAAAAAGAAAGAAAGAAAAGCTTCTACTTCTGGCCCTCTGACTACAGAATTATTTTCAATATTACTCAATTTTTTTCCTCAGTAATTTCTCCAGTATTATATCGCAACAAGGGTCAGAAAATACTTTCTGTCAATTGTCAGATAAGTAAATATTTTAGGCTTGGTAGGAAAATAGGCAATATCAAGAATATCATGAAGGTACTCATATAAAGACAGAGAAGGCAAATTTAACAAATTTTTATTGACAAAATTCAAAATATAATAAGGATAAATGAGAACAGGTTTTTTTTTTGGAATACAAGTCTTCTAATGAGAAGAATGAAATTCTTTGTTTCTTGGGGGCAAGGTAATATTTCACTTAATTGAGTTCAAAGTTAGTGTTCCCTATCATTAAAATTGATTGCAAATTTCATCTGTTAATGGTGATCTGTAGGAGTTCTGGTAGCACAGTGCCTAAGGCACTTCACTGCTAACCAGAAGGCTGGTGGTTCAAACCC
>NW_006922107.1:1041280-1041825 GCF_000298275.1 Orycteropus afer afer | reverse complement strand
ATTTTAAAATGTAAAATCCATTCTCAGCTTGTGGACTGAATAAATACATACATTTTGCCAGCCCTTGATCTGTAGTGTGTCCCTGTACTACAGCCATGATTATGGTTAATATTTGATAGGGTTGGTGGTGGAATATTCAAGGAGATAAAGAGCCAAAAGATGAAAAAGGGGATCTAGGCTGGCCCTTCTTACTAAGCCCTTTCTTAATTTTGCACATTCTCATATTTTCACATGCAGATCCCCATTCTCCTTTCCATATCCCACTATATTCAAACTAGGTACTCTCATCATTCTGAAATATAATGGTATGTTATCACTCTTCATCAGGCAAGCCACCGTCTCATGACCCAGTATTTCTATTTTTACAAGCCCTCCAGAATTTTCTCCTAGGTAAGCAAAACAAAACAAAACAAAAACCAAACTCACTGCCGTCAGTTGGATTCCAACTCATGGATACTAGAGGACAGAATAGAAGTGGCCCATATGGTTTCCAAGGCTGTAAATCTTCATGGAAACAATCTGCTTCATCTTTCTTCCATGGATTG
>NW_006922107.1:1035723-1040237 GCF_000298275.1 Orycteropus afer afer | reverse complement strand
CCGACTCAATGGCACATAACAATAACAACACACCTTACTTGCATAGTGACACCCAGTAATCTGGCGGGAGTCACAAAGACTGGTTAGAAAAGCTGTACCAAGTAATTCATGGCACCATAACAAGCAACAACAACAAAAAAATCCAAACCCATTGCCATTGAGTTGATTCTGATCCATAGCAACCTCCATTGTGTTTCCAAGGCTGTAAATCTTTATGGAAGTAGATTACTTATCTTCCTCCCATGAAATAGGTTTTAGTAGTCAAATGACTTATCCACTATGCCACCAAAGAACCTTGCAAAATGACCTCTCATATGATGTTGTGTGTGCATGTGTGTGGTTTGAAAAGATATGAAAATGGAAGCAAGTGAGTATGGAACTGACTAGACCAATGGATATACATAAGAGGAAAGTAGGGAACCAAGAAGAGAATTTTGGTCTTTTATTGTGAAGAGCTGAGTGTTATAGGCTTTAAATTTCTGTATCTGTATGCTGATTAAGATGGTTGAACTTTCCTAGTATCTGTGGAAATTGTCAACATTTGTGCTTTATTATACCTAGGGAAAAAGTAAAGGGAAAAAAAAAACTTGAATAGAATGGTTTTCCTCTGTAAAAACTAAATAAACTTTAAATATGTGCATAAACTGATGAATCTTTTAGGTCTAATTACCATGAAGCACAATAGAGGAAGTCAGATTTAAGCAGAAAGAGAGTATGCTTTGGAGTCATATAGCCCTGTTCTAAATTCCATATTATTTGTCCCTTGGAAAAAAAATGAAAGGCACTGCCATCGAGCCAGAGCCAACTCATAATGACCCCTTCTTGGGTTTCTGAGGCTGTACCACTATGGACATAGATTGTCCCACCTTCCTTTTGAGGAGTGGCTGACGGGTTTGAACTGCCTGCCTTCTGGTGAGCAGTCAAATGCCTTAGGCACTACATCACCAGAGTTCCTACTAAAAAAAAAAAAAAAAATCTCTGTGAGCATCATCGATTTTTACTTGAATCCTGTATTCATAATTATCTCCAGTTAACATATAAACAAATTATACAACACGCATTGTCCCATAACTGACACTCAAGAAGCAGTGTTTTAATTTGTGGAAATAATGTATATCATTAAATATATTAACTTTCCACTGATCATTGTTTGAATAATAATCATGTATGATAACATCATTATTCTATAATTCTTTGCAACCTAGCCCTGATATATATCTTTCAGATATCTCAAGACAAAAGTAACATCTCTCTTCTTTGACGTCCCAATAATGTGTACCTCATTCTTGATATTTATTGGGTATCTTCAATTACACTTATATTTACTAAAGTTATACATGTACTTGAAATTTTAGAATGTTGGAAGTACAAGAGACATAAGATACCATCTAGCTCATGTTACATAAGAAGAAAGATATTGAAAGGCAAAATGTTTTGACAAGAGTCATGCAGAGTTTAAGGACTTGAGTTTTTCAACTACAAATTCAATGTTTTGTTTTGTTTTTTCATATTACATTGTCCCACATTCTACAGTTTTCTTCTGCCACCTCTGTCTTTACTAAGACCAGTCAACCAATCTTAACTTTATGCAACTTTTATTTTGTTTCAAATTCTACTCTTAACACTATATTCTCTTGTCTAATAACCACAGATCTGAGACTATTATTTTTAATTCCTAATTTTTCTTTCCATTGCAAGTCTCTTTCTGGTTCAATTCACACTATAGCATGCTACCAGCCTAACTTTCTAAAAACACTACTTGTCATCTCACTACTCAAAATATATCCACCACTCAAAATATACTATATATTGCACATAATACTTCCTGTAATTGGAGGGTCACCATAACATACATTTGCTTTGTGGTTGATTATAAATGCTGGAAAATTTAGAAGAGAAAAACTCAAAATTCCTAACTCTCTTATTTCTTCTGCAAATGATTCCTGTGCTCCAAAAGTGTTGTCTCTTCATCGTCTCTTGAGTTAGCCACATATAGACTTTGTCTTTGTTCATTTGATTTCCTTCACTTTGAACACTTTACTTCTTTTCCATTTATTTAAGAATCATTCATCTTCCCAGATCCAGCTTTAATTGCATTGCATAGATGAAGATTTTCCTAACCACCTCAGCCTATGCAAATTGCATCTTCACCTACCTAGAGATGTTACTCTGAACAGTACATTTTACTTTCTTTTTTAAATGTATGTTCTATCTACAAATATTAGTAAACTTGTGAGAAGAATCATATCATGATCAGTAAGTATTAATTGATATATAAATGCATATTACTTGGTTTTACAATCAACACCAACGGAAGCAGCAGTCAAGACATGAGCTAACATACTGCATTGGGAAAGTCTGCTGCAAATGAACTCTTCCAAGTGCTGAAAAGCAAAGATGTCTACTTGACATCTAGGGTGCACCTAACCCAAACCCTGGTATATTCAATCACCTCTTATGCATGTGATAGCTGGACAATGAATAAGGAAGACTGAAGAAGAGTGGATGCTTTTGAGTTGTGATGTTGGAGAAAAATGCTAAGAGTACTGTGGATTGCTAAAAGGACTAACAGATCTGTCCTGGAAAAAGTGCAGCCAGAATACTCCTTGGAAGTGAAAATGGCTGGATTTCATGTCACCTACTTTGGTCATGTTGTTAGAAGGAACCATTTCCTGGAGAAGGATATCACGCTTGGTAAGGTGGAGAGTCAATGAAGAAGGGGAAGGCTCTCAATGAAATGGATTGACATAGTGGCTGCAATGATGGGCTTAGGTAAAGCAAGGATCATGAGGCTGGACCAGTACTGGACAGTGTTTTGTTCTGCTGTGCATAGGGTCACTAAGAGTCGGAGACAACTTCATGGCACCTGACAACAAGAACAACAATATAACAATACTAACATAAAAAAGTATTAACTGATATTTAAATACTAAATATTCTTATGTTAAATATGTTAGTATTATATCAATTAATACCTATTGATCATGATAATTATATAGCTTTCTTGTTCAGTGAAAAAAAATCAAAAAATAATTTTAACTTCTGCTTTGATTGATTCAGTAGCAGTTCCTGCCACCTCACATAATTTTTTTTTTTTTCTGATAGCTCCTTAAAACTTGGTTTTAGGAAAATTCCAGCTCTGGTTAATTTCTGATTATGAAATAATTTTGGTTCTACAATCTATTGCCAAAATTACAGACTTCAAGACTAAATAAAAACTGTGCTTGAATTACTTCCATGTTTTAACATGCTGTTGGCATTACAAAGGTATCAGTTTTGTTTTCATGAGTTTTGAATATAATATACTGTCTGTTCAGAAACAAAAGACAAGAATCAGCTTATGTGATATATAAAAAGTGATGTTCTATGGTGAATTTTGGTGTGAATTCACATTTGGCAAGTTGACTTGAGTACAAGAGTTTGGGTATAATATTCCTTATATTTAGATAAACAAAATCAGCTCTTGCAAGCTTAGTTAAATATCCGTAAGTTTACACTGATTCTTTCTCTCTCCATTGCAAATCACATTGCATAGGGAATAAAATAAATTGATAAAATAGGATAAAGTTTAATTTAAGTTGAACCTGTTGGTTTTCTAAATGAAAAACATAATGTGTATTTCAGATATGTGATATAGAACTAAATGTCCCTAATTTTTAAAAAATAAAATAAAAAGAACATTTGCTAAAATATAAAATGATGTCTTATTTTCTGTTTTAGAAATAAACTGTATGGTATCAAACTGTGAGTCAGTAATATTTTTAAACTGCACATTCAAATGTGGAACACAAGAATATCAGAGTGATTCAGTACCAGAGAATACAATTTTAATTCCATTCCCAGTATGGACATGCTCTTTGACTTTGGAAAGTGTCATTTTAAAACAGCACTCATAAGGCCCCAAGAGAACACAAAGCTTTCCACATTTACATATAGGTAAGCATCTGGGCCAGAGTGACAGAGTGCCATCTCCCTTTCCCTGCCACTAGACTCAAGATTTAAGTCCAAGTTCTAAAGACTTTCCTACAAGGAAGGGGTAGGCCAGTTATGCTAAGGTATTTTCAATAAGGCAAATAAAAAAAAAGGAAAAGGTGGAAATTGAAATGATTTTCTTCATAGTATATTGTTGCAATAAATCATAAATAACAAGAAAAATGCAGTATAAAGTACCATTTTATTAAATGTCACTCAGCATTCATGATTTCATCATTCTGGTAAGTTACAGATTGGAGAGGGTATGAAGTGACCAATAGTATCAATATGCAGTATGCATACCCAAAGTAGTACAGTAAGGAAGCTATGGAGAACCTGAGGAGTGAAGATATAAATGCAGAAAGAAAATGAATTCACATTTAGAAAGCAAGCAACTCCATCACTTCGATCATCTTTGAAATGCTATTGCAATTCAAATAAGTTGCATTTTTTAACACAGGTAGCCTAAGTTTTTTTGTTTACCTTGTTGTTTAACTGTATGTATGTGTATGTATGTGGACACAATTAAATCTTTTAAAATT
>NW_006922107.1:1033739-1035486 GCF_000298275.1 Orycteropus afer afer | reverse complement strand
AGGCACTACGCTACTAGAGCTCCCACATATACATATACATATGTATGTATATATATATATATATATATATACATATATATATATACACACACACACACACACACACATACATATACGTATACATATATATATACATAAACTGGGAGCTCTAGTAGCATAGTATATACATATACATATATGTATATGTATGTGCGTGTGCGTATATATATATATATATGAAGATTTTCCTAACCACCTCAAGCCTATGCAAATTGCATCTTCCGTATATGCTCTGGTCGCATAGTGCCTAAGGCACTTGACTGCTAACCGGAAGGCTGGCAGTTCAATCCCACCAGCCACTCCTCAGAAGGAAAGTCGGGCAATCTACTTCCGTAGTGATACTGCCTCGGAAACCCAAGGAGGAGTCGCTATGACTCGGGTCCGACTCGATGGCATATAACAATAACAACAGCAACTGTGCTATACATGTGTATCAGAAAACTACTGAAATTAGGCAAAGAATCACCCGAAAGGTGTTTGCAGAAAAAGCCTGGAGTTTGCATAGGGCTGGTAATTGTTGTTACATTAGATCAGAGCAGAAAGACTTCCCATAACCTGTCAAATGTAATGGAGACCTCAGTGGGGTTTTATAGCAGTAACTAAAAACAAACAAACAAAAATCGAACCGGTTGTTACAGAATCAATTCCATTTCTGTGTGACAGAGTAGAACTGTGCTCCATAGGTTTTTCTTTTTATTTTAGTAACATTTTCATGTAACATTTTCGTGTGCAGAATTTGGTGACTTTAATTACATTAGTCATGTTGAGAAAGCATCACTAATATCCATTTCCAGATTTTCTATAATCATAAATAAAACCTCAATGCTTCCTAAACATTTACTCCTCTTCCCCCTTCTTGCCATCCCTGGTAACAACTAATAATTTTTTTTCTCTGTACATTAGCCTGTTTTAGATGATCCATATCCGTAAAATCATGCAATATTTGTCTTTTTGTAATTGACTTACTTCATCAGCATAATCTTTACAAGATTCATCATTGCTCTAACATTATCAGGACTTCATTTCTCAATGTGACTGGGTAATATTCCATTATATATATTTCCTTACACCACATTTTGTTTATCCGTTCATCTCTTGATGGGCAGGTAGATTGTTTCCACCTTTTGGATATTGTGAATAATGCAGCAATGCACATTGATATGCATGTATCTGCATGTCATTGCTTTCAAATCTCTATCTTATATACCCAAGAGTTGAATGGGTAGCTCTATGTTTTTTTTTTTTTTTTTTTTTTTTTTTTAATTGTGCTTTGGGCACAAATTTACAGAGTAAAATTTGTTTTATATTCAACAGTTTTATACATTTGATGTCATGCCCCAATTACCATCCCAGACCATAACACACTCTCCTCCCCTCCCACCTCTGTGACCACCTCTTCCCTGGGCCCTTTTTAACTATGCACTCCTGTCTGTCCAGCTTTCCTCCACGTGAATGCTGCCCCTCTGGTGGCCATGGCCAATTGCTCTAAGGGGTCTATCTCCCTAAAGTAGGTGGGTGCATTGTGGTGTTTTGCATGTAAGTCTTTCTACTGTTGAGCTGAGAGACAATATTTGGGAGTGAGTCCGATCCCAGGCCCAAAGGCTATCCTCGGGTCATAGTCTTGGGGGTTCCACCAGACTATATCCTACCAGTAATACTAGTCATTTTTGTGCTTTTGAATTTTGTTCCACATTTTTACTCCCACTCT
>NW_006922107.1:1032210-1033082 GCF_000298275.1 Orycteropus afer afer | reverse complement strand
TGCTGTTAATGGTAATGCACTATCATGGTGCATACACTAGTCTTTGCATCTGTTGTCTATATCTTTTGTGTACATTTCAGTGTCTTTCCTTTCCCCCGTGTCCCCATGCTGGTCACAGACTCTTACCACACCGTGTCTCCCTTTACCCAAACCAACATGTGACCTCAACTAGTCCGAAATTTTCCCTCCCCTTCCTTCCCATCCTCGGTAACCTACAAAATGAGTTCCCTGCCCTAAGTAAACCCTTCCTTGACTTTTTACAATAATGGCCTCATACCATATTTGTCCTTCTGCAACTGACTTATTTCACTCTGTATAATGTCCTACAAATTCATCCACATTGTGAGATGATTCACGTATTCTTCATTATTCTTTAATGGAGCATAGTATCCCATTGTGTGAATGTACCATAATTTGGTAATCCATTCATCTGTTCATGGACATTTTGGTTACTTCCATCCCTTTGCTATAGTGAATTGTGCTGTGATGAACATGTGTGTGCATATGTCTGCTTGTGTCCTGTCTCTCACCTCTTTAGGATATATTCTTAGTAATGGAATTGCTGGATCAAGTGGTATTTTTATTTTCAGTTTTTTTTTAAGGAGACCCCATACCGTTTTCCACAGTGGTTGTATCATTTTGCAGTCCCACTAGCAGTGTATAAGTGTTCCAACTTCTCTACAACCACACCAGCATTTTTTCTTTCTTTCTTTTTATTAAATACAGTTTATTGAAATACGATTTATGTGCAGTGAAATACACAAGTGACATGGTTCAATACTTTTTTTTTTTTTTTTTGCAGTGTTCCTTCCTTTCCCCTGGTAACCAACAAAGAAAATTTCCTTCCATATATAAACCTTTCCTTGACTTTT
>NW_006922107.1:1027844-1031112 GCF_000298275.1 Orycteropus afer afer | reverse complement strand
GAATGTAAGATCTCATACTTTGTTCTTCTTCTTCAATAGTGCTTTGCTATTTGAAGTCTCTTTCCTTTCCACATAAAATTAATGATTGGTTTTTCCATATCCTTCAAGAATGCTAGTGAGATCTGGATTGGGATTGCATTGATTGTATAGGTTGCTTTGGGTAGTATTGACATTTTCACAATGTTTAATCTCTCTATTCATGAGCATGGTATGTTCTTCCATTTCTGTAGATCTCTTATGGTTTCTTGGAGTAGTGATTTGTAGTTTTCCTTGTACAAATCTTTTGTGTCCTTAGTGAGATTTATTCCCAAGAATTTTATTTTTTTGGTAGTTACTGTAAATGGTATTGATTTCCTTATTCCTTTCTCAGCAATCTCTTTGCTGGTGTGGAGGATTCCAATTGATTTCTGTATGTTGATCTTGTACCCCGCCACTATGCTAAATCTATTAGTTCCAGTTTTTTTTTTTTTTTTTCCTGAATCTCTTGGGTTTTCTAGGTATAGAATCATATCACCAGCAAATAGGGATAGTTTTACTTCTTCCTTACCAATATGGAGGAGTTCTGGTGGTGTAGTGCCTAAGGCATTTGAGTGCTAACCAGAAGGCTGGCAGTTCAAACCCACCAGCCACTCCTCAGAAGGGAGGTTGGGCAATCTACTTCTGTAGTGATACTGCCTCAGAAACCCAAGGAGGGGTTGCTATGAGTTAGATATGACTCAACGACAGTGGGTGTGGTTTGGTTTACCAATACGGATGCCTTTGATTTCCCTTTCTTGACTTATTGCACTGTCCAGGTCTTCCAATACAATGTTGAATAAAAGTGGTGATAGAGGGCATCCTTGTCTGGTTCCTGTTCCCAAGGGAGATGCTTTCAGTCTCTCTCCATTGGCAATAATGTTGGCTATTGGTTTTGCATATATGCCCTTTATTATGTTGAGGAATTTCCCTTCTATTCCTATTTTGCTGAGAGTTTGGATCAGGAATGGGTGTTGGATTTTATCAAATGCCTTTTGCTGCATCAATTGATATGATGATGGTTGTTTTCCTTTGTTTTATTTATGTGATGGATGAGGTTGATTGCTTTTCTAATGTTGAACCATCCTTGCATACCTGGTATGAACCGCACTTGGTCGTAATGTATTATATTTTGGATATGTTCTTGGAGTCTATTGGGTAGCATTTTGTTGAAATTTTTGTGTATATATTCATGAGGGATATTGGTCTGTAGTTTTCTTTTTTAGTGATATCTTTGCCTCATTTTGGTGTCAAGGTTATGCTTGCTTCATAAAATGAATTTGGGAGAATTCCATCCTTTTCTATGCTCTGGAATAGTTTGAATAGGATTGGTGTCAGCTCTTCTCTGAAAGTTCGGTAGAATTCACCAGTGAGGCCACCTGGCCAGGACTTTTTTTTGTTGGTAATTTTTTTATGACCTATTCAATTTCTTCTTTTGTTACAGGTCTGTTTAAATTTTCCACCTCAGCCTCTGTTAGTTTAGGCAAGTAATATGTTTCTAGAAATCTGTCAATGTACAAAAATCAGTTGGATTCCTCTACATCAACAAAGAGACCTCTGAAAATGAAATAGCTACCATTCTTTCCTAAGCCATCAGCATTTCTTACTCAGATTGTTACATTAATCTCCTAACAATTCTTACTTATTTCACTCTTGTCCACCCTAGAGTTTGTTCCATCCACAGTCAAGAATAATTGTAGCTCTAATCATGTCATTCCTCTGTTAAGCACATCCAATGACTTTTCATCTCAGATAAAATTAAAATCATTCTATAGTTTATTACAAGAGATGGCAAACTACGGCTCATGAGGAAAATCTGTCCCAAAGACTGTTTTTATATAGTCTGAACTCCAAATGCTTACTGTTTTGTTTTTACATCTTTAAATGACTGAAAATTCACAAGATTTTGTGACATCTAGAAGTTATTTGCAACTCAAATTTCAATGTCCGTAAATAAAGTTTTATTGGAAAATCCCAATTTGTTTATATTGGTACAATAACAGAGTTCAATAATTGTGACAGAGACATGTGCTGCTCTCATTTCTTCACATTGCTTGTCAGTGTACTGCAAATCACAGTGATGCAGCTATAACTTGAACATGTTTAGAGTGCCACATGTACCATCATACAAACATTGCATTTATTTTCAGTGCATATTCAAGTATAGAAAAGTGGATTTTGACTGTCATGCTTTTAAGGCACAATGGAGTGTGGGTTATTTTGTTATCAAATTAGATGGCAAAATGTGTTTCTTTTGCAATGACAGTATAGCTGTGCTGAAAGAATATGTGCTGATATTCTCAGGCTAAGTACTCATTACAATATCCCCAACTCACAGCAAAGCCACAATTAGAAAAATTAGAAAACTAAAAATGGAATATCACATCATGGCTTTGTTTTTACAAAATTTGAAAGTGAAAATGAGACTACTATCCAAGTAAGTTTTTGAGTGACTGATGTGTTAGACTAGCAAAGAAAGACCATTTACTGACTTGAGTTAATTGAATCACATTTTGTCACAGTCTGCTGCTAAGAACTCTTGCTTGAAGAGTTGACTACATTGGGAACAATAGTAAATTTAAAAAACAAAGCAAACAATTTCAAGTGGATTTCTTTGTATCTGCAGATATTACCAATACTGCTCATTTGCTATTTATTTTAGCATGTAATACCAAGTTTGAAATGACTGAAACATTATCATTGAATAGTTTCAATGGGACAACTATAGACAAGAATATATTCAAAGAATTTTGGAAAACACTAATGTAGTACAACCTGAAGTGAGATTTACTGGAATGTGTTAGAACTGATAAGGGTAAAAATATATGTACAGCAGAAAATGGCTTAGTTGCACAAATTGCCAAAATTTCATGAAAACATGAGGTCTTTATTCATTGTATTAGTCAGTACCAGTCATATTGTGGTAAATATTTGAATTTGTTGTGTTTTATTGAAATAGCAGAATCAATGGCAAATTTCACTCACCGTTGTGGTCTGAAGCAGTGTCAGTCTCATGAAAATTTGTCATAAATAAAAGTTGAGTAGCTTGACTTTACTACCCAGACAACAAGTAATTTGCTGACTTAGTAATTGTAAAGTTTTCTTGTGCATTTTGGAGCTCAGAATCATGACTGAAATTTTTCTGAATGAGAAGAATTGCTTTCAACTACTATTATTAAACACTGAAAGTCTTTGGTCTTTGGCTTCTATCACACAAATTATAATGCTTCTTTTTTTTCTCCTTCCTTCCTTC
>NW_006922107.1:1020634-1026564 GCF_000298275.1 Orycteropus afer afer | reverse complement strand
GAACTTTTCAGCTTGAACTTGTCGGCTTCTACACGCTTGTGAGCCATTTACCTAAGATAAATCTCTCTCTCTCTCTCTTTCTCTCTCTATAAATATATATATATACACTTTGCTGGTTTTTGTGTTTCTCTAGAGAACCCAATCCAACACAGCTCCCTTTGATCCCATACAGGTAGAGCATAATGCTCAGGGCAGACATTTTTACTGGTTTAGCAAAGTATTGTTTTATTTTAAGAAGACTTCAGGGGATATTTTTGTTTTAAGTTTTAAAGATTATCTCCGGGCAATAGTTTCAGGTGTTCTTCCAGTCCCTATAGCTACAGAAAATCTAGAGTCCTTGAAAATTTTAAATTTTGTTTTTCACTTCCTCCTTTTAATCACGATTCTTCCACCAATGCTTTGATCAAAATGTTCAATAAAGGTAGCCAAGCACCATCCAGTTCTTCTGGTCTCATGGCAAAGGAGGAGGCTGTTCGGGGAAGAAATTAACTAAGCATTCCATATCCTTCTCCTACTTTTGACTCTCCTTTTTCTTCTTTTGCTACAGGAGAGTAGAGGCCAATTGTGGCTTGGATGACACCTTGCAAACTTTTAAGATTCCAGGCACTATGCAACAAAATAGCAGCTAGAACAGACGCTCTAATTATGGTATTAGGGCAGCTCACTGGGATGTCCCATAAAACCATGACCCTAAACCACCAAACCAAGGAACCAAATCACATGAGATTTTTGGTTGTACATAAGCAGTCTCAAAACCTACTTTTTTTTTCTGTCACTGTTGTAAATATATCAATCACAAAACTTTTGCCGATTTAAATTTTTACAGGTTTACAACTTATTAACATAAATTATAGTAATTGGCTTTGCAACCCCATCCTTAAGCAATGTGGTTTTTCCACACATTACTGTTAATCTCCCTCCCTCTTTTCCTGTCTTTCCCTCCCTTGATAACCAGTAATAAACTTTGGTCTCTATACATTTACCTTTTTTCTTCTCTTTTTATATAAGTGAGTTCATACATTTGTTCTTTTGTGATTGACTTATTTCACTCAGCAAAATGTCTTCAAGTTCTATCCATATTGTAGCATATATTAAGACTTCAATTTCTTTAACTGGCTGAGTAGTATTCCTTTGTATGTATGCACTACATTTTGTTTATCCATTCACCTGTTGTCGGGTATTTTGCTTTATTGTTTTTGGCTATTGTGAATAATACTACAATGAATGTGGGTGTATAAGTCTCTGAATTTCTACTTTTAAGTCATTTGGATATATGCCTAGGAGTGGAATTGCTGGATTTTACAGTAGTCTTATATTTAGTTTTTTTCAGGAACTGCAACGTTTTTTCACAATGGCTATACCATTTTGCATTCTCACCTTCAAAATATGAGTTTGAATTTCCCCATATCCTTACCAATATTTGATATTTTCTGTTTTGTTTTTTGTTCTTTTTTCAATCTTAGCCATCCAAGTGGGAGTGAAATGATATCTCATTGTGGTTTTGATTAGCATTTCTCTGATGGCTAATGATATTCAGCATCTTTTCATGTGTTGATGGCTATTTGTATGTCCTCTTGGTTGAAACTTTTATTCAATCTAAATTTGCAAAACAAAAGAACACTTATTATTGAAAGGTATACTAGGGTAACTATTTCAAGGACAGTTAATATTGTTTGAATCACAAATAATGTCAAGATGCTGTATATACTTCCATTAGTATAAAAAATAAAAATAAGCAAGCTTTACATTCCTAAACAAATTTGTAATGGATATATTTTCTGAATTCAGATTTCAGTTTCTGCACATTTTTTTTTACCATGATAGAAGTATAAAAGGAAATCTCCCTCTTTCATAAGCTGTTTAATTACAGTTGAGGAACTTCTATCTAATCTTCAATTAATCTGCATTGTAATAGCATTCTAAAAGTTAAATAACATGAAAAACAATAGAACTCTATAACTGTCTTCTGAGTGATAAATATTTCCATGAATTGATATCAGCATTTGGCAGTTCTTATCCTTGTGAAAAGATAAAATACATAAAACCTTACTAGAGATACTCATTAATGATAAGAACAATAACTTAGAACCTTAAGTAAATAAAATTTTAACCCTCTTGCAAAAAAACAAGAATTCTTTTTTTCCCATTAGTAAACCTGTCATATAAAAATATCTTACTTTATTTTTATTCTATTTTGAACTTCAACAATGCAAAATTTGAAATTTGCTTTCTTTCTTATTATGTAACTATCTATGTAATATCCTCAATTTTGTCTTTTGTTCTACAATGCCAAAAATATTTGCTGTCTTGTCTTTTGCATCAAAAGTCTGACAAATTTTTATTTGTATGGTTCTATAGGATCTAATCTCTCTCTGCCTCTCTAACTTCATTACCTATTGTTCTCCCCATCATTTAACTTTACCCCAGCTGTCCTGGCTTTCCTATTGTCCTTCAAATACTACAGGCATACTCACACTTCAGAGTATTTGAATTTGCTCTTCCATTGGCCTGGACAACTCATTCTCTAAATAAAAATACATATTCTGCCCTAATTTCTTTCAGGTTTCAATCAAATAGCACCTCACTGAACCCCTCTCAGGACACCCTATGTGAAATTACAACAATATCACCACCTCTTATCCCAATTCCCATATGGAAACTCCCTATCTTCCATTGTTCTTCACAACATTTATTAACATATAATATGCTATATTGTTTATTTTCTTGTTTGTTTATTGCTTGTATCCACCTACTATAATGTAAATTCTGTGAAGGTAAAAAGTTTTTTTCCTCTACTATTCATTAGCTTATTTATAATTCCTTGAATAAAGTACACCATATAATCTATTACCAATAATTTTTAACACATGGCAACTTATAAGGAGATTCTTTGGTTTTTAAATAGACTCCTTCAAAAATATCCATGCCTTACATTGATCACCTAGAGTCTTTTTAATCTCCTTTCTTTGTTAAAAAATTGACATTTTTTTTTCTATTAGCTTTACAGAGCTACTGTTAACACATGAAAAACAAGTGGTACATAGTAGCATTTTAAGCCATCAGCCTGTATCAGCCTTCTCTGAAATATAATAATAATAGGTAACATTTTCCACCACACATCTGTCAGTTTGTTTTACTAGGGTAGCTTGCATGTTGTTGTGAGGCTAGAGGCTTATGCCACCAGTATTTCAAATACCAGCAGAGTCACACAGAGTGGACAGGGTTCAGTGGAGCTTCTAGACTAAGACAAACTCAGGAGAAGGAATGGGCTGTTCACTTCCTAAAGAATTGGCCAGTGAAAACCTAATAGTAAAATACTGTCTGTTGTATTGCTGGAAAACTTTATAGCCCTGAAGCACTGTCAGATATAGTTCCAGAAGATGAGGCCCTCACTCAGCTCTGTAATCTTGCACCTAAAGCACAATTAAAATAAATAAATAAATGCAACAGGGGAAGAATTGCCTCCTCAAAGTAGAGTCAACCTTAATGACTTGAAATGAGAAAAGCTTTTGGGACCTCCACTTGCCGATAAGGAGCTCAACTCAAAGTGGAAAGAAACAGCAACAAACATCCATTAAAAACTGGAAGGTGGAATGTACAAGAAGTATGATAAAGTTTGAATCTAGGAAAACTGGAAACTGCCTTAAAGGAAATAGAACATATAAAGATCTATATTCCAAGCATTAGTGAGATGAAATGGACTGGTATTGGCCATTTTGAATCAGATAATCATATGATCTACTATGCTGGGAATGGCAAATTGAAGAGGAATGTCATTGCATTCATCATCAAAGAGAATGTTTCAAGATCTCTCTTGAAGTACAATGCTGTCAGTGATAGGATAATATAAATATGCCTGCAAGAAGGAAGGTTGGGCAATCTCCTTCCATAATGATACTGCTTCAGAAACCCAAGGAGGGGTCACTATGAGTTGGGGCCAACTCAAGGGCATGTAACAACAACAACAACAACAACAACATAAGGAAGACCTACTATTATTCAAATTTATGCACCAACCACTTAAGGCAAAGATGAAAGATACAGAGGATTTTTACCACCTTCTGCAGTCTGAAATTGACCAAATATGCAATCAAGATGTAATCCAGAATGCACAGGAAGTGGGAGAGAAGCTAGATGACTGGGACCTTTTAAAAATTAAATTCTTATGCTCATCAAAAGACTTCTCCAAAAGAGTTAAAAATAACCTACAGGTTGGGTGAAAATATTTGCTTATGACTTATCTGACAAAGGATTTGTCTCAAAAATCTATGGAAAACTTCAACACCGAAAAGAAAATATAAATAAATAAATACAGTTTAAAAAAATAATCCAATTCAAATAAATCCAATTCAAAAATGGGCAAGGGACATGAACAGACCCTTCACTAAAGATGATACACTGGCTGCCAGCAAACACATGAGGAATTGCAAATCAAAATAATAATGAGATATCATCTCACCCCAGAAATAATAGCAATGTTCAACAGGACAGAAAATAGTACATGGTGGCAAGGCTGCAGAGAGATTGGAATTCCCATACACTACTGGTGGGACTGTAAAATGGTACAACCATTGTTGCAAATGGTACAGTTTCCTTAAAAAAACTGAAAATAGAAATACCATTTGACCCAGCAATTCCTTTACTAGGAATACATCCTAAAGAGGTGAGAGACAGGACATGAACAGACATATGCACACACATGTTCATCACGGCACAATTCACTATAACAAAGAGATGGAAACAACCTAAATACCCATCAACAGATGAATGGATAGCCAAACTATGGTACATTCACACAGTGGAATACTATGCTACATTAAAGAACAATGAAGAATACATGAATCATCTCACAATGTGGATGAGCCTGGAGGACACTGTGATGAGTGAAATAAATCAATTGCAGAAGGACAAATATTGAAGGAGGTCATTACTGTAAAAAGTCAAGGAAGGGTTTGCTTAGGGAAGGGAACTCAATTTTTAGGTTACCGGGGATGGAAGGGTAGGGGAGGGAAAATGTTCAGACTAGTTGGGGGCCACATGCTGAGTTGGGTAATGAGAGGGATGATATGGAAAAAATCTGTGACCACCATGATAACATTGAGGAAAGGGAGGACATCAAATTGTGCACATAAGATATAGATGACAGAGGCTAATACCAGTATATCCACAATACTGCATTACCATTAACACCAAACACCAGGCTACAAATAAACATATAAACATCTGAGAAGACCATATGGGAGTAAATGAGCAAGATTATACTCTAGACCAATGATAGACTCAGCTGAGGCTAATCTTGTACAGATACTAATGATACAAAATTGTAGAAAATATCCACAATCATTACAGAAACAACAGAAGACAAACATAGAGCAACCCCTCATAGACAGCCAGATACTGTGGCAGACAGATCCAATGGATCTGCCAACTCAGGACCATAGTATAGGGAGACACCAGACTCAATTGGCACAACAAAATACATAAAGATCTTGTTCCATAACTTACTTTGGTGAGTAACGACCGGGGTCCTAAAAGCTTTTGAGTTGCCTTCTAAGATGCAGCTCAGGTTCTCCTTTCATCAGAAGTGAAGAACAGTGAAGAAAACCAAGGGCATTTGGAAATAACCAGCCTTGGGACATGATGGAAATTGAGACCAGAACTAGATGGTGCCCGGCTACCAATGCCAGCCACTCAGGAAGGGGTTAAAACTAGAGATCCTGGATAGAGTGGAAGGAAAAACATGGATATTTAAAGTGACCCCGGCGCAGCCATTTTGAATGTTTGCAAGTGGCTAAACCAATGATTTATCATTGCAAACACCTTTTTTTCAACAACACAAACGGTGGCTCTACACATGGACTTCACCAGATGGAACACACAGGAATAAGACTGACTACATCTGTGGCAAGAGGTAATGGAAAAGCTCAATA
>NW_006922107.1:1016729-1017694 GCF_000298275.1 Orycteropus afer afer | reverse complement strand
AATGATGCAGAAAGTATCAAAAGAAGATGGAAGAAATACACAGAATTACTGTATCAAAAGGAATTGATCAATGTTCAACTATTTCAAGAGGTAGCATATGAACAAGAACCAATGGAACTGAAGGAAGAAGTTGAAGCTGCAGTGAAGGAATTGGTGAGAAACAAGGCTCCAAGAATTGATGGAATACTGTCTGAGATGTTTCAACACACAGATACGAAACTGGAAGCCCTTACTTGTCTATGCCAAGTAATTTGGAAGACAGCTACCTGGCCAACTGACTGGAAGAGATCTGTATTTGTACCCATTCCAGAGAATTGAGATCCAACAGAATGTGGAAATTATCGAATAATCTCATTAATATCACATGCAAGTAAAATCTTGCTGAAGATAATTCAAAGACAGTTGCAGCAGTATATTGACAGGGAACTTCTGGAAATGCAAGCTGGATTCAGAAGAGGATTTGGAATGGGAATATCATTTCTAATGTCTGATGGATCTTGGCTGAAAGCAAAAAATACCAGAAAGATGTTTACTTGTGTTTTAATAACTAAGCAAAAATATTTGACTGTGTAGATCATAACAATTTTTGGATAAAAATGCAGAGAATGGGAATTCCAGGACAATCAATTTTCCTCATCAGGAACCTGTACATAGACCAGGAGGCTGTTGTTAAAACAGAGCAAGAGGACTTTGCATGGTTTAATATCAGGAAAGGTATGTGTCAACGTTGTATCCTTTTCACCATACTTATTCAATCTGTATGCTGAGCAACTAATCTGAGAAACTGGAGTATATGAAGAAAAATTCAGCATCAGAATTAGAGGAGGACTCATTAACCACTTGTGAAATGCAGATGATAGAACCTTGGTTGCTGAAAGTGAAGATGACTTGAAGCCACTCACTGATGAAGATTAAAGACTATAGTCTGCCGTATGGATTATACTTCAACATAAAGAATACAAAAA
>NW_006922107.1:1011739-1016283 GCF_000298275.1 Orycteropus afer afer | reverse complement strand
TTGTCAGGAGGGACCAGTTCCTGTAGAAGAATATCATGCTTGATAAAGTGGAGGGTTAGCAAAAATGCAGAAGACCCTTAACAAGATGGATTGACACAGTGGCTGCAACAATGGGCTCAAGTGTAGCAAGGACTTTAAGGTTGGTGTAGGACAGGGCAGTGTTTCTTTCTCTAGTACATAAGGTCATTATGAGTAGGAGCCAACTTGATGGCACCTAACAACAAAAACAAAAACAAAACAAAGAAACCAACTGCTAACATTTTAGTCCTTTATATATGCCAGGCACTGTGCTAAACTATTGCAGCTACTTTTTGTTGCATTTTACCAGTCTTTCCTCTTCTAGCAAAAAAGTCTACTTTTTTTTTTTTAATTTCCTTTTGGTATTTAACCCTCTCATCTACATCCTATTGCAGTGATCTTCAACTCTTGCTATACATTCAGTTCATCTGATTTAGTGGCTAAATCCCATTAATCTCTGTTAATAAAATCAAAATAATTTTAAAATACTTCCCAAGTGTTTTTAAGGTTTAACTAGAGAGATAAAAAATCTTATAAACCTGAAAATCCTGAGGTCCATTCTATTCTTCCAAAACCATGGCTACATGACCTAATCTGGCCAGATAGAATATTCTCTACCCCTGGAAATAATTATTGGTCCACAATCAGAGCAATAAATTCATTTTATGGGGATAGATATGTATTCAAAGCAAGATAGGCTCTTTTTCTCCTTATGAAAACCTAGGCATTAAGGCAATGTCATCTTATAAATGACAAGGGCCACTCACCATGTGGAATGAGTGCCTAAAAGTGTTGTCAAAACAAAGGAAACAATGCCTGAGTGAGAGAGAGAGAGAGAGAGAGAGAGAGAGAGAGAGAGAAAAGGGGGGGAAGGATGTAAGCAGGGAAGGAAGGAAGAAAAGAAGGAAGGGAGGGAAGGAGGGAGGTGAAAGACTAGCATCCTGATGACATTTAAAATCTTGGATCCAGGTGATCCTGTAGAAATTTAGCCTACTTATTCCTGTCTAAGTTACATTAGTCAATATATTCCTTCCTTTAATCTGGCTCAGAGGTTGGAGTTTGTCATTTGCAACAAAGAATCCTGAGTAACACAGAACAACACTTTATGTGCACTAACTTATGTATGTGTACTAACATACCCCATAAGGGCTCTGTGAAGGACATAAAACAAAATTTCTTCTTTTTTAGATGAAAGAACTGAAATTACGAGTAATTAGATAACAAATGCAAGGTCATATAGTTAGTAAGTGGCGTTCAAACCCAAGTTTCTTTAAACTGCGCTCGATAATCTTTGACCATTTCATCACAATTACTTTTAGTTGACCTGCAGCAAAAGATCTCTTTAAAGGTCACCTTTGAAGACTAAGGTGCACCTGACCCAAGCCAGAGTATTTTCTATAGCTTCATATGCATATGAGAGCAGGACAATCAATGAATAGGGAAGACCACAGAAGAATTGATACATTTGAGTTGTCATGCTGGTGAAGAATATTGAATATAACATGGACTGCCCGAAGAAGGAACAAATTTGTCTTGAAAGAGGTAAGCTCAAATGCTCCTTAGAAGTGAAAAAGGCCACATTTCGTCTCTTGTAATTTGGTCATGTTGTCAAGAGGGACCAGTCCCTGGAGAAGGATATCATGCTTGGCAAAGTAGAGGTTCAGCAAGAAAAGGGGAAGACCCTCAAGAAGATGGATTGATACAGTGGCTGCCACAGTGGGCTCAATAGCATAGCAAGGAATGTGAAGATTGCACAGGACTGAGCAGTGTTTAATTCTGTTGTACATAGGTCACTATGAGTCAAATCCATCCTTATGGGACCTAACAACAACAACTTTTAGCTGACCTCAGGTCAACTTCTGTGTAAACAGCGCAGGATGGGAACTTGGTGTGTGAGTTTTACATGCCCAGATCATTCTTTTTATTCAACTAAAAAAAAATAGAATTGCATAATCATGTTATTTTTCTCCTTTCCTTGTACAGGCCTCATTGAAACACATTGTATTTTTGTGAGAAAGGAGTCAATTTTCGTGTTTGTAGACTTATATAATAATCTACAGTGTGGAACAAAACTGTACATATGTGTACATAAGAAAAACTACTTTTGTTCTCCCACTTTGGAGAAAATACTGGTCCTAAATGTCAATTGTTTCTTTAACTCTAGTGCTTATTTAGTCACCTTCTTATAGAAGAAATAATAAATTAAAAAATTATATAGAATAAATTCCCTTCTGTAAAAAATGTGCTGAGACTAAAGCCTTTTCCATTTGGTGTTTATGGAATATTATACAGCAGTGAGTCTTCAATCAAATTTTACCTTTTAAATAGTTGGGCCTCACATGACAACTAATACTGTAGCAATTATAATCAGTTTGTTTTTAAATTGTAATGGAAGCTCTAGGGTCAACTTAACATTTAATTCTTAAAAATTTCATTTCATAGAATTTTGAGATAGGCAATGAACTTCTAGAAGTTCAAACCAGATTCAGAAGATTATGTGAATAAGGAAAATCATTGCTGATGTCAGAGGGAACTTGGATGAAAGCAGAGAATAACAGAAAGATTTTTGCCTGTATTTTGTTGACTATGAAAAGGCTTTCGACCATGTGGATCATAACAAATTATGGATGATATTGAGAATAGTAGGGATTCCAGAGCAGTTAAGTATACTCACGAGGAACCTGTTTGTAGACCAAGAGGTAGTTGTTTGAATAGAACAAGTGGATACTGTGTGACTTTAAATCAGGAAAGATGTGCATCAGGGTTGTACCCTTTCACCGTACTTACTCAATCTGTATCCTGAGCAAATAATCAGAAAATTTGGGCTATATGAAGAAAAACATGGCATCAGAATTGGAGGAAGATTCATTAACACTCTGTCATATGCAGATGACACAATGACATTTGCTGAAAATTAAGAGGACTTGAAGCATTAACTGATGAAGGTCAAAAAATACAGCTTTCAGTATGGATTACATCTCAACATAAAGAAAACAAAAATCCTCAGAGCTGGACTAACAAGCAACATCATGAGAAATGGACAAAATACTGAAGTTATCAATTATTTCATTTCACTTGGACCCACAATCAACACCCATGGAAGCAGCAGTCAAGAAATCAATCAACACAAGGAAAAGAGCAACAAGAAGAGGTACAGACAACAAAAGTAAACACTTTTACATGCACAATACTGCATTATCAGTAATAACAAACATTAATATACAGGTGAATACACAGGTAGACAGGGTAAATGATCAGGAATGTCTAGGCAAAACTGAATATAACATGACCATATGTAAGTTGGGAGCTCTGGTAGCATAGTGGCTAAGGCACTTGACTGCTAACCAGAAGGCTGGTGGTTCAAACCCACCAGCCACTCCTCGGAAGGAAGGTTGGCAATCCCACTTCCGTAGTGATACTGCCTCAGAAACCCAAGGAGGGGTCGCTATGAGTCAGGGCTGACTTGACGGCACATAACAACAACAACAACAACAACATATGTAAGTTTGGCAGATGAAATTTCTATATATGTTTTTGTATGTGCTATAAGAATGTCCTTCTCAGATGGAAGGCTGAGCAATCTACTTCCATAGTGATACTGCCTCAGAAACCCAAGGAGGGGTCGCTATGAGTCAGATCTGACTCAACGGCACATAACAACAACAACATAAGAATGTCCATAGATATAGCTAACAGGGAAAAAAGTTACTATAACATATTTAGGCATAGCCAAACACTTTGAGGAACTGAGTCACTAGGCCCTGGGCTTAGGACCATGGCTGCAGGGCACACAAAGATCAATTGGCATAACATACTACACAAAAACATTTGTTCTACACCTACTGTGGTGAGTAGTGACTAGGGTCTTAAAAGCTTGTAAGCAGCTGTCTAAGATGCAACAATTGGTCTCTCCTTGTGTCAAAGGTGCATGGAAACAATCAGCCCAAAAGCCTAAGTGGGTCATGTGAACCTCAGTCTTCATGACCTTGAGACCAGAAGAACTAGATGGTGCCCAGTTACCACTGTCAGCCACTCATAAAGGGATCACAACAGGAAATCCTGGATAGAGTGGAAGGGAAATGTGGAACAAAACTCAAAATCATAAAAAAGAAAAGGCTTACTGGTCTGATGGAGACTGGTGTAACCCCCTAGACTATAGCCCATGTATCCCTTTGGGCCTGGGATTGGACTCATTCCCTTGGTGTCCAGACAAACAATAAAAAGTCACATTAGGTGAACATTTGTACCAGGTAGGTATACTCTTTAGGCAAGCAATGATGAGAGATCATAAGGGCAGCATTTGCACAGGGATATAGCTCAGAGGGCAGTAATTCTTAGCAAAGAAGGCTATAGGGAAAAGGTAACCACAGGAAAGGAGTTGGAAGAGAGCTGTTACATTATGGAGACTACAGTCAATGTCGTGAAATAAAATATGTATGCATTATGGAATAGAAAACAAATTTGCTCTGTAAACTTTCACCCAAATCAAAATAAATAACTTAAAAATAAATTAATAAAGCAGATTA
>NW_006922107.1:1006004-1010815 GCF_000298275.1 Orycteropus afer afer | reverse complement strand
GTTGTTGTTACAGAATTTAGCGCTACATAAAAAAAAAAAAAACCCTCACTGCCGTCGAGTTGGATCCGACTCATAGTGACCCCTCCTTGAGTTTCTGAGGCAGTATTGCTACAGAAGTAGGTTGCCCAACCTTCCTTCTGAGGAGTGGCTGGTGGGTTTGCCCTGCCAGCCTTCTGGTTAGCAGTCAAATGCCTTAGGCACTATGCCACCAGAGCTCCTTAGTACTACATAGGGTCAAACAAAAATAAACAGGGCAATATCTTAGTTTTTAACAGTAGTGAAAAAAACTTGGGCAATCATACTACAAAAATGGATCATCTTTCATGGAAGCTGGCATCTCGTATTTTAAAGTCTCATAATTATAGCATAACAAGTTAAGCATTAATATAAAAATTATTATGAGTATTACAAAGCAAACAGGCCACTGTGCCTTTCTTTGCTGTCACTTATTTGGTGAATTGAAAAGTGCTAATTGTTTTGTTTCTTTAACTCCTCTTCTGCAGCCTGTACCAAGGCACACCTTTGCTTGGCAAATTACCCACAAAGTAAAGTAAGTGCATGCATTATTTATGAGCTTGCTTTTTAATTGAAAATCAAGGTACATATATGTATATAAATACCCTTACCTGTGGAGATGGCACTGTTTTAATGAAAATGGAAAAACTGGTGTGATTATTTGTAGAGTTATGTTGCCCAAAATTTAATTGCAACATAAATTGGCAGAATGAATGAACATAAACTTCAGGGTGCACATTGAAGAATTTTTCTTTCTTTCTTTTTTTTAATACCTTTGGCTTCCGTTTGGGCTGTAATTCTATGGAGAAGAGACAATCCAAAGTGAACAAAAGCTTGAACACAGTTCATTTACTCTTAGGTGTTCTACACCATCATGAACTTTTGAGTAATCAGCTCATTTTATGTCATGTGCTCTGCCATACGTCTGAAAAGGAATTTCTCTATAAGAACACTGTAACCCTTTTCTTTGCCCTTTCCATGAATGCTCCTCATAATTTGTTAGAGAATAAAGCTACAAGCTGAATATTAGCTAACAATTCAGTTTCTGCACTGCTCACAAACCAGAGTTCAACCAAAGATACTATAAAGAGATCAGAGGAATAGTGTTTTTGCTACTATTGCACTGTGGGGTGTAGGAGTCCCTAGATGGTATAAAGGGTTAATCAATTCAGCTGTTAATGAAAAGGTTGATGGTTCAAGTCTACTCAGAGGCACCTCAGAAGAAAATCTATGTGATCTACCTCAGGAAAATCAGCCACTGAAAACCCTATGCAGTATAGTTCTACCATGACACGCATGGGTTCATCATCTGGGAGTCAGAATCCACAGTTTTTCTTGTGGTTGTTTTTGTGGTTGTGCTAATTTGTTTTGCTTTTGTTTTCTCCTGGGCCCACAAATTATGTCAATATGAGAAAGAGAATCAGGCTCAATAGTTGAAAGATATGGAGAGATATAAAGATAATTTCATAAGTATATGGAAAATTACATTGTGATTTTTTTAATGAAACGTTTTGAGAACTATGCTATTAAAAGACAAATGTCCAGAAATGTATGAAAATCTCCTGGGATACACTTTGGGCCTGGGATAGGACTCACTCCTAAGGACTGGCTCTCATCCCAACAGTAGAAAGACTTACATGCAGAACAACCAACCCAGGGTGATGCACCCACCTACTCTAAGAGGATACAGCCCTTGGAGCAATCGGTCATGCAGGACCAGAGGTGCAACATTGTCATGGAGGGAAAGCTGGACAGACAGGAGTGTATAATTAAGAAGGGCACAGGGAGAGGGGGGTCACAGGGAGGGGAGGAGAGTGGGTTAGGGTTGGGGATGGTAATCGAGGAGTGAAAGCAAATGTACATGAACTGTTGAATGTAAAACAAATTCTACTCTGTAAATTTGCACCCAAAGCACAATTAAAAGAAATATTTGACAATGTTCTCCTACTTTTCGATGCTATCTATAACATGTTTTATAAACCATGTGTTCATGAATATTTACATTTTTAAAATAATTTCACCACTTAGAGAGATAAGAGTGCAATTAATGGCGAAGCAGATTCCCTTGAAGACTAGAACCTTGCCCCAAAAATATCCTTTTGAAATGAAGCTGGAGAGGTGTGTAACTGTTGTTGAGTAGCTGTCAGCACCTCCTCAGTGAGTTTCTTTGCCCTTTTCTTAAATATTCTGTGTTATTTAATTTGCATACCCAAAGCCATTGCCATCAAATCAATTTGGACTCATAGCGACCCCCATTGGATTTCTGGGGCTGTGAATCTATATGGAAGTGGATTGCCTCAACTTTCTCCTGTGCAGCAGCTGGATGATTGGGACTGTCAAATGTATTGTCCACTATGCCACCAGAGCTCTTTAATTTGTAATTTGTAGCCTGGACCCTGCAATTTGAAACAAGATCAGGTACATGAAGAAATGCAACACTGGTTAAATATAAGAATCATCATTGTGAAATTGTTACCACAAATGAATTTTAAAAATTCAATAAAATATAACATTTCAGGTTAAAAAAAAAAGTTGTTGTCAACTTGATTCCAACTCATAGTCACTTCTTTTGTGTGAGTAGAACTATGCCCCATAGGCTTTCCAAAGGTTTATTTTTCAGAATAAGATTGCCAGGCCTTTCTTCTGTGGTACCTCTAGGTGGACTCAACTTCCAAACTTTCAGTTAGTGGATGGAACATGAACGATTAGCATCACTCAAGAACTCCTAGAGCATGCTTAGGAGATCCCAAAGGAAGATGCCAAGGGCTCAGAGCCTGGTGGACTTGACTGAACTCTTTTAAGCCTTGAACAGACAATAGGACCATCACTAAAAAGAAAATAATTTAGCACAAAATTGTGAAGATTACATAAAATTCAGCAAAATGATTCTGCTTCATTATTTGTGTTATCATTACTGTAATGTAAGTTACAAAATGCTTGATTTGAGACTCTTGAAGATGACAGACACCCTAACAGTAAGAAGATCCTTGTCAAAGTGCTCCTGATGAACATTCACAATTGACCAATGAAAGACCTTTGCTCATCATAGCAGCTAATTGTAATAGGCAATCTCTTCTTTGATTCAGAATGTTCTTAAAGATAAAAATCACTGCAGTTGTGCATCAAGGACTCCTTGGTTTCTTAGATTGATAGAACTATAAATTAGCCAAGGGGAACTACAGCATGGACTTAGTTTCAACCTGTGCATCCATTATTTCAAATAGTTAATATATATATTACATCATGTTTGAGTCAAATAGCATAGAGAACAATTTGCATTTTTTAAGTTTTTTGAAGTGTTTTTCTTCATATATCTTAAAATGAGGCATTTAGATTCTTCACATCTTCACTTTCTATTAATAAGCATTGTATTGATAAATTATACTACTTAATGCCAGGAAAATTTATCACTATATACAGCAGTATTTGCAATTGACGTTTTTTTTTTTTGTTTTGTTTTTTACATTTTACTACTTTACTCCAAGAATCAAAGAGTTCTTCTGACAACTCTGATAACACTGTATGAATTAAGGACAGTTGTAAATACTTTGAGTACTCTCATCGCATGCAATTATACAGGACATCACAATCAAATTCAGTTTAACAGACTTTGTTAGATGTTCACATACAAAAAAAAAAAAATGGCTAGGTGCTCTGGTGGGATTAAAAATTGAAGCACAATCCCTGTCTTCAAAATTATGCACTTTAGACAAGAAAATAATGCATACCCACAAATAACTTTACTACAAATACATTCATGTACAAACGTATTCTCTAGCATCCAATTGACTTATTCAAACACAAATTATTCTTAACACTTTCCAATTGCTCCCTTTTCACCTTCATGGCAAAAATCAATATTATTTTGCAAGACATGCAACAACTTTTATCTGACTTCTGCCTGTCCCTCCAGCCTTACTATTTCATTAAACCTTTCCTTATATCACCAGTCCAATTACAATAACAAGTTAACTGGTGTCTTAGTTATCTAGCACTGCTATAACAGAAATATTACAAATAGATAGTTATAACAAACAGAAATTCATTTTCTCACATTTTAGAAGGCTAGAAGTGTGAATTCATGGCACCAGTTCTAGAGAAAAGTCCTTCTCTCCTTTGCATATTTGTGGACCCAGCATTCCTTGTAGATATCAATGTGTCTTGATATCATTCAACCCCTGGGTCTAGGAGGTTCTCAGCACAGAGACTCCAAGTCCAAAGGATGCACTCGATTCTGACTCTTCTTTCTTGGTGGTAATGAAGTCCCTCTCCTCTCTGTTCTCTTGTCTCCCCTTTTGTCTCTTGTAAAATACAAAATGTGACTAAAGCAAGGGTGTGATTTGAGTGAGGGTGTGACTTAAGTAAGGGAAGAACTGAAGTAAGGGTGAAACTGGAATAAGGTTATAACCTGAGTCATGTCCTCTTGTAAGCCTATAACACAAAATAAACTCCATACTAATCCTGCTTCATTAACATATAGAAGATAGGATTTATAGTACATCACAAAATGGAGATAAATGACAAAGTGGAGGATAAACAAACAATACTGGGAATCATGGCCTAGCCAAGTTACACATTTAAATCTATGATATTCCACACTTTCTCCCCTCCCCAAAATTCATTCACCCATCACACCATCCTCAAAATTTTAAATCTCCTCAAAGTCCAAAATCTCATCTTCTGAATCATCTAAATCAAATATGGGTGAGACTTTAGGTATATTCCATCCTGGGGCAAAATTCCTCTTCAGTTGTTAACCTATGAAACCTAGACTACCAGTTACTGGTTTCCAAAGG
>NW_006922107.1:1003452-1005689 GCF_000298275.1 Orycteropus afer afer | reverse complement strand
CCACATCCTTAGACCTGGCAGGTGTTGTTCTTTTGCTCCTGAGCAAAGCAGCCTTGCCACTTAAGCTTTGCATGGTAACCCCATCCCCCAGGCACTTGTGAAAAGCAGCCTTACACTCCAGAACTGAGTTGATGAATATCTGACTTTTTGAACCCTGAGAAGCTGTGGCCCCCCCCTTTGAGATCCAGGATATTGTGGCCCAATCCTTTGAAACTCCAGAGGTTATAGCCCCACCACTTGAGACCTAGGCATTCTCCTTCAAACAGTTATGCTGATCTCTGAGCTACTCCAGGGATGGTTCTTACTTTTCTTGGAGGACAACAGAGTTTGGTCCTATGGTCCATCCTGCCTGTAGAATTCCAAGAAGCAGACAGCATTCTCTCCTTTGCTTTTTCTCTCTACCCTTCAGTCTAAGCTGATGATTTTTCTCCTGTGGTAACTTGGTTAGATACATCAGTCGTACCAAAAAAACCAAGCTCACTGGCATAGAGTCAGATCCGACTCATAGCGACCCCTCCTTGGGTTTCCGTGGCAGTATCTCAACAAATGTGTTCCCATGGTTTTGGTGAAAATTCTAGGACACATGTCATTTCTTTATACAAGAGAATTCCCAAAACTTCATGTTTTGTTTTCATTTTCCACAGTTAATCTTTAAGTCCATCTTTTTCCTCTTGCATTTTACTTTAAGTGGCAAGGAGAAACCACATGGATGCTTTAAGATCTTTCATAGAAATCTACTTATCCAAGTATTTAAGTTCATCACTTACAAGCTCTTCCTTCCACCAAACATTTGAACATAATTCCAACAAGTTCTTTGCCACTACATAAAAAAGCATTCCTCTTCTCCCAGCATACAATCACATGCTCATCATGTGAGAGGGACCTCACTACTATCATGAAAAAGGAATGAGTGGAGTGGAGACATCCTTTGGACCTGGGGTCCTTCTCACCAGAAACATATTTAACATCCACATTTCTAGCAACATTCTGTTGCTGGTGCCATATGTATTCTCTAAGATGATAGAGATTTTCTCTATAGATGTCCTCACTTTGTTCTGAGCCCTCAACAGCATCTCCTCATTCTACCAAGAGTTTCTTCAAGGCAATCTAGGCTTTTAGTATTAGACATTTTAAAATTCTCCCAGCTTCTGGTAATTATTCAATTCCAAATACACTTCCATATTTTAGATATCTGTTAGAGAAGCACCTGACTCCCCATACCAAATTCTGCCTTAGTTATCTAGTGCTACTATAACAGAAATACCACAAGTGGGTGGCTTTAACAAATAAAAAATTAATTTCTCATAGTTCAGTAAGCTAAAAGTCCATATTCATGGCACTGGCTCTAGGGAAATGTTCTTGTCTCCTTTCAGCATCTGTGGGCCTGATATTCCTTAGCGATTTCCATGTTTCTTGGCATCAATTTTACCCTGGATCTAGAAGATTTCTTAGCACAGGGGTCCTGGGTCCAAAGGATGCACTCCACTTCTGCCTCCTCTTTCTTGGTAGTAAGAAGGTCCTTCTATTCTTTGCTCCATTCTTTCTCCTTTTATTTCTTATGACAGTTCAAACTCACCAGCCACTCCATGGAAGGAAGACTGGGCAATCTACTTCTCTAAAGATTTACTGCCTTGAAAACCCAAAGAGAGTCACTGTGAGTCAGAATCAACTCGATAGTAGTGAGTTTTGAGTTTTGTTTTTTTTTTAATCTCCTATAAGGTAAAATGTGTGACTCAAGCAAGGATATGATTTGAGTAAAGGTGTGATTCAAGCAGAGGTGTGACTTAAAGGGGGTGTAACTTGATTATGGATGAAGTGAGTAAGGGTGTGACTTTGGTCACATGTTTTTGTAAGACTGTGACTCAAGATATACCCCATGCTAATCCTGCTAATTAACACATAAAGTTTAGGATTTACAACACTAAATGGAGGCAGATCACAAAAGGGAGATAAGCTGCACTGGGAATCATGGCCTAGCCAAGTTGACAGATAATTTAGAGGGACCCAATTAAATTATTGACAATTGGTCAACATTATTGTGTTTGTTATTTTAAGTTAACTTCAATTAAAGGATTAATAAATGAGCATGTTTCATTTGTAAAATAATTAGAAAATCACAAGTAAGGCTAATACAATTTGAATACTTTCTCAAATGCTCTGTCCTACTGTGATAGCTGGAGCTGTATGTCAACTTTGCTGCAACACCATTCTGTATGGTTTAAGCAGTTGTGATATGG
>NW_006922107.1:1001247-1002999 GCF_000298275.1 Orycteropus afer afer | reverse complement strand
TTAATTGGTTCTCACAGATTCCGTTTTGGTTCTCCAATTTGATTAATCATAAAGGCACTGGTGACTCTGCTTCCATCATTAAAGAGGGCCCTGCTAATCCGTGGTGTGAGGTGGCAACATTAATATGCAAAATAGCACCACTAATAGATCAAGTACTTTTGAGAAGTGAGGCTCTGGGTGATTGAATATTTGATACTTTTCTGCAATTTTGTCAGCATTAGGAGTATAAGGAAGCTGGTTGGTTGGTCCTACTTACACTAGACAAAGTGGTGAAAGAGTAAGATGTGTTCAGGACTGCTGAGTTACAGCTTAAGCACTGCATAAAAGATATCAATATTTCCAGTTGTGCTGTGAAAGAAAGCCTTATTTCTTCTAGTAACAGAGGTGATATTGCCGAAAACCAAACCGAGAGTCTTACTGTAAGGGTGGCTGAATTACAACACCAATTAAATTCCCAACCCAGAATGGCGTCTGAAGTGAAAGTGAGGGCATTAATCGGCAAAAGTGGAGAAATCAAGGAAATGGGAAGCAGAGCTGCCTCAGCCTCAAAGGTTAGGACCATGGCCTTTGAGGGTGGAACCACTACAGCCCCCTCAGTTTCATAGAGCCAGACCTTCACGAACTCTGTTCTGGAGTGTGGGGCTGCTCGTTCATGTGAGCCAGTGGGATGGAGCCATAGCTGCTGCCCAAGAGTAAGGGGGCAAGGCTGCCATGCCCAAGAGGGAGAGGAATGGGGTACTCCAGGCCAAAGGGCTGAGGTCACCATCCAGGAACTAGGGGACTGGAGTCATCCAGTGAAGAGATCTGTACAGATACCATCCAGTGAAGATCTGTGCAGGTGCCAAGTTGACAAGGGGTGAAATTGTGGTGGTAAGGTTTATGTGTCAACTTGGTTGGGCCTGGTTGAATGGCTGGGCAGCTCAATGTAGTTATTCCCCAAGGAGAGATTTAGTAATTAACTCCATGGTGGAATCTGTTGGAGAAGCTGAGTAGCTGCTTTGGATATGGGGTCTGCTTTTTGTATAAAAGAAACAGCTTTGGGAATGGTCTCTAGCTTATGGCACACTTGAGCCCTGCATGTAGCCATGTTGTTGTTCAGCAGCCTGCCATGCTCTGCAGACCTAGGGACTTTCAATGGACTTAAACTAATGGCCTGCCATGTGTTTTGGTAACATCAGGATTGTGCCATTTTATTTGTTGACCTTGGGCTTGTTAGCCCCAGCAGCCAGTAGCTGCCTGAGTGAAGAGATGCCTCTAGCTTCAGTGGGCTGGGAGCAAGAGGCAAAGTTGAAGCCCAAGGTTAAGGCTATTTCACCCAGCACCTAGAGCTTGGCACTTTGAACTTGGACTTAAAGCCTCCAAATTGTAAGAATAAACTCCTGTTTGTTAAGGCCATCCCATTTGTGGTCTATTCCTGTCAAAGTGGCACTAGGTAACCAGGACACCTATCTTTCAGTAGTAAACACATAATCAGTTATGTGGGTCCTTAGAGACATTTTTCAGTGCATTTACACACATCACATTGCACTGTTTTGTGGTTTAGCATATTGGGATCGTGCATTGCATAGACACTAAATTTACTTATTTCATTGAGTTTTAATACCTACCTTCTTTACCTGCTAAGTCCTCTTTTTATTCTAATGCTATTTATTTTAATTTGTCTTCCTTTTTTTTTAATTTTTCTTAATTATATGTAACCACAGTTTGGCCATTTTGGGGGGATATTGCAGTTAAAAAAATTTTTGTTTTATT
>NW_006922107.1:999061-1000243 GCF_000298275.1 Orycteropus afer afer | reverse complement strand
TAAATATCTCTTCTCTCATCTCTTCCTTGTGACTACCCCTTCCCTGTGTCCTTCTTACATATGCATTCTTGTCTGTCTTGCTTCCCTTCTATGCAAATGAAGCCCTTCTGATCTCTCACAGTTGACTGTTCTAAGGGGTGCATCTCCCTGAGGCAGAAGTTCTATTTGCAGACTTTCTATTGTTGGACTGAGAGCTAATCCATGGCAGTGACACCAATACCAGGTCCGAAGGATAAGGAAAGACCAATAGTTGCACCTTAGTTGGTGGCTCAAAAGATTTTAAGACTCTGGTCACTACTCACCAAAATAGGAAGTGGACCAATATTTTTTATATACTATATTGTACCAATTGAGCTTAATGCCCCCTGAGACTATGGTCCTGAGGCCACAGGCCCAGTGACTCACCCCTTAAGGTGTTTGGTCGTGGCTAAGAAGCCACCCCAACCTTGTTCTCTGTAAGTTCTATGATGTATATGGACATTTTTGTAGTACAAATACACATGTGGGAATATCTTCAGACAAATCTATCTATGGTCGTGGGTATATTCCCATTTGCCTGCCCACACCTGAACTTCTCACCTGTTTGCCTATCTATCCACTTGTAGACTAATGTTTGTTATTAGTGATTATGCAGTATTGTGTATATAATTGTATTTGCCTCTGTTGTCTATATCTTTTGTGCACCCCTCTGTGTACTCCTTTTCCCTATTATTATGGTGCTAGTCACACACTTTTGTTATATTGCCTTTCCCTTCACCCAAATCAACACATGACTCTAAACTAGTCAGGAATTTTAACTCCCTTTCCTTCCCATCTCTGGTAACCAACCAAGCAAACTTCCTTCCCTGCATCAAACTTTCCTTGACTTCTTATAGTAATGAACTCATGCAATAGTTCTTCTGTGATTAACTTATTTCACTCAGCATAATGTCTTCCAATTTCATCCATGTTATGATATAATTTGTAGATTCTTCATTATTCTTTAATGGTCCGTAGTATTCCATTATGTATATATACCATTGTTTAGTTATCCATTCATCTGTTGATGGGCACTTAGCATGCATCCATCTTTTTGCTATAGTGAATAGTGCTGAGATGAACATGGGTGTGCATACATGTAATCGTGCCCTGGATATCACCTCTTTAGGATATATTCCTAATAGTGGAATTGCTGGACCAAAT
>NW_006922107.1:982943-986912 GCF_000298275.1 Orycteropus afer afer | reverse complement strand
CACAAGAAAGAAAAACAGGAACCAGGAAAAGGGAAGAGAGAAAATGCCAAAAACTAGAAACTGGGAATAGAAGAAGAAAGAATAATAGTAAAAAGGTGTTTGTGTTTTGTGCTTAGTATTATTTAGATCACCTGTGATGTTGGCATGGGAAGGGATACCTACAGTCTTTGGATTTGTTTAGAGTGATTTGCCGAGGGTGACATTAGGAAGTCAATCAAAACCCTGTAGCTCAAACTCACCACCCACCCCACAGGATAAAGATGAGGCAGCCCTCCTCTGCAAAGGTCTACAACCCCCAAAATCCCAAGAGGTAGTTCCACTGCCTGCTGAAAAAGGTTGCTAAGAGATGGAATTGACTTGACAGCAGTGGGTTTTGGGTTTGGTTTATTCAAGGAGAGATCTTCTTCCCTTTCCCTTATTCCCTTCTCACTCCTCTGCAGCTTAAGCCACAGGAGGTCTGACCCACTTTCCTGTATGATCCTCACCTATATGGCTTTTACTCACCTTGATATCCCCCAAATCTGTCTGCCCTGTGTCTTTACTGCCTTAGCTCTGGTGGCATAGTCTCTAAGGCACTTGACTGCTAACCAGAAGGTTGGTGTTTCAAACCCACAAGCCACTCAGCAGAAGGAAGCCTGGGCAATCTTCTGTAAAGATTTATCCCTTGGAAATCCAAAGGAGATCGCTATGAGTTAGAATCGAGTCAATGGCAGTGAGTTTGTTTTTTCTTTTTTTGTCCTCCTTAGTGTTTGTAATGGCTTCTCTTCAAGCGACTGATCTTTTCTTTTTCTTTTTTTTTCCCCTTTCTTTATCACTGACATCACTCCATTTCCTATCACCACTAAATGTAGTAATTTATCTTCTCATTGGATGCTAAGAATTCCTTGATCATTATTTGCATCTGTTTCACTGGTTTTCTCTGAATCTCTGTTGTAGAGAGGTCAGATAGAGTCTATAAGCAGGATGCCATCTTGTCTCTGCCCCTCAAGATACAGTGTTTTAACTGGTATGATATGATTAGTGTGTGTGAATCTATGTGTTAAAATAGACTTAACAGCAATATATATGTGTGTGTGTATATATATGTGTATGTATAAAATATGTAAAATTAAATTGAGTTTAATTATATAATTCAAATCTTAGTCTTTCTTTTTTATTCTACTTCATCTATAAACTTATTAGTGAAGTAGGGTAAATTCTTACTTGATTGAGAATTTGTTCATTTCTCTTGGAAATTCTATCAGTATTTGTTTATATTTTTAAAAACAGTATCATTAAGTTACGCAAAATTCAAGACAGTTTTATCTTTAGATGGATTGTTCCTTTTTTAACATGAAACATCCTCTCTATGCCTTTTTGATACTTTTTGCTTTGGATTCTTTATTTCTGGTATTATTGATGTCCATATAAATTTCTTTATTAATATTTATCTAGTATATCTTTTCAATTATTATTTTCATACTTCTTTTTTCTCAAGTAAATAGCACTTAGTTAGATTTATTAGCCAATAATAAATCTCCTGTGTTTAGTATGAATACTCATATATTTGGTCTTATTCCCGATGGATAATTTTGTCTTTTCTATTATTTGTGCTTTTTAGCTTTCTGGTTCATTTTTCCTTTAATATTTTGAAATATGTACATGTTTGTGAGTATATATGTCTCTCTCTGCAAGCATCTTCTACTAAATTTGGAATAGTCTGTTCCGTAAAGTCATTGTCCTGTCTTCCTCTCTTTTTAGGAATTTTGTAATTAAAACTTTCATTCCCTCTATTTGCTTTTTAGCCGGTGTTTGCAGATTGACTTCCTTATTTCTCTGTGTACCTTATTTTATGAGCTTATTTTAAGCATCTCTTTCTGGTTTGGTTTCTAAGTGGTGATGCCAAGTATCTTGATTTTAATTTGTTGTTCTCTGTTGTGGATTCTCTATCAGAAGGACTCCATTTAGCATTTCTTGTAGAGTTGGTCTAGTTTTCACAAATTTTCTTAATTTCTGTTTGTCTGAGAATGTCTTTGTTTCATCCTCATATTTGAGGGACAATTTGGCTGGATATAGAATTCTTGGTTGGAAGTTCATTTCCTTCAGTGTTTTATACATGCTGTCCCATTGCCTTCTTGTCTGTATGGTTTCTGCTGAGTAATCAGAACTTAGTCTTATTTGTTGTCCATTGTAGGTGACATTTTGTTTTTCTTGAGCTGCTCTCAAGATTCCTTCTTTGGTTTTGGAGAGTTTGATTATGATATGTCTTGGTAACTTTCTCTTAGGATCTGTATAGGGTTCAGTGAGTTCCTGGACAGATATATTTTCTTCCTTCATGATAGGGGGAAATTTTCTCTTAGTAAGTCTTCCACAATTTTCTGTTTTTTTTTTTTTTTTCCCCACTTCTGTTGTTCTGGAATTCCATCAGGTGTATGTTGTTTCTTTTCACATCATCCTATATAACTCTTAGATTCTCTTCCTTTCTCTTAAATCTTTGTTCTGATTTTTCTTCATACAGGCTGGTGTCAAGGGATTTGTCTTCTGGTTCAGAAGTGTATTCTTCAGCCAGTTCTAATCAACTTTTTTGTCCTTCCACTGTGTTGTCTTTCTCTATAGTTTTAGTGTTTATCTTCTGGTTTTCTAATTGCTGTTTTTGTATGAGTTCTAATTGTGTGTTTATCTTATTTTGTTCTTGAATGGATTTCCTGAATTCTTTCAGGGTACTGTCATTCTTCTCATTTTTTTCTGTTTATGGGTTCCTTGAGGTCCTGGAGAGTTATATATATATATATATAACTTCTGAATTCCATCTCAGATAGTTCTATTGTTTGTTCTTCTTCCAAAACCAAAAACCAAAAGGAGCTCCAGTGTGGGTATTCTGAGTTCCCAATGCCTTTGTGGGTTCCATGATTTTTCTTTTTTTCTCCTTCTTCCCTCTGCTGACCTCTTTTGCATTTCTAATGAGTCTTCTCCATCTCCATTACCCTCTCTGCTAGCTAGGCAGGTTTTTTATTACCCCCCATTGTTTAATCTGCTCTTTTTTTATCCACTTTCACTAAATCTGATACTTTATCTTCTCCTTACAAAAACCAAAAAACAAACTCACTGCCAACGAGTTGGATTCGATTCATAGCAACCCCTCCTTGGATTTCCAAGGCAGCATCACTGTGGGAGTTGATTGCCCAACCTTCCTTCCAAAGAGTGGCTGGTGAGTTTGAACCACCACCCTTCTGGTTAGCAGTCTAATGCCTATGGCTTAGTGGCTCATAGCTTCATTATCATTATTTCTATCTGCTTTACCTAGTTACTCAGGGATTAAGTTGGTAAAAGGATCAAACATGTGGGTTATAGGTATGATGCCATCTTCCCACCTCTATCACCTATTTCCTTGTTCTTATATTTCACTTTATCATCCTGAATTCATTTTATTCTTGCAGTAATATATTTTCTAGTATAGGGTTTCCCAAAATTAAGTCATTTATTACCTTCAAAATGATTTTACTACTTGAATATCAATATAATTTTGTTTAATTACTTAATTTAATCCCCCTTAAATTAATTTAAACTTATCCTAAGTAACATTATCCATGAAACTGTGGGATAACCTGCCAGTTACATTTATTATGTAGTACAGATACCACACAGTATAATATACATTCCTAATATTTACATAAAATATCTGTAGTTAAGAAATTTTCTGAATGTCTACATATATGCAAGGGTCAAAACAAATTCTTAGTCTTATGTTTCAACCTCTTTGTGGTGAAAGTTTGGAAGTGGTAAGTATGCTACCAAACCTAAAATGCAACCCATTGCCATTGAGTCAATTCTAACTCATAGTGACCCCGATTGGGTTACCAAGGTTGTAAATCTTCACAGAGGTAGATTGCCTCATCTTCCTCCCACAGAGCAGCTGATAGGTTTGAACCACTGACCTTCTCATTAGCAGCCAAATGCCTTACCCACTATTCCAAGAGTATGCTACTCAAA
>NW_006922107.1:976445-982603 GCF_000298275.1 Orycteropus afer afer | reverse complement strand
TCAGTTATCCTTGATTTTTGTTGTCTGCGTTTCCTCCTGCTCCTGCTATAGTCTTTCTTCAAGCATGGAGAATTCTTGGTGTCCACTCCCATATTTTATAGTAACATAGTCTCTCATGCCTTTCTAGACTATAATTTTCTTTCTTCATGCTGATTCTGAAATCTGGTGGCATAGTGACTCATGCATTTGACAGCTAACCAGAAGGCTGGTGGTTCAAACCCATCAGCCACTCCTTGGAATGAAGATTGGGCAACCTACTTCCACAGAGATACTGCCTTAGTCCACCATCCCTGTTTTTTAGGACAATCCTAGATTTACAAACTGCCATATATCTATTTTATATTATTCCAGGAATTCAGGCCTTGAAAGAAAAACTATAAAATCACATCAGGCCTTCATCTTGAAATTAAAGCCACTGGAATGATTGTGACAATGAAAGAGAGGAATGTTCCAGATGGAAATGATAGTAAGATGTTGTCTTTGGAGATTAGTGAAGAGTCTAGTCTGATTGACAAGGTGTGAAAAGGAAAATGTTAGTGGACAGCACAGGAAAGATGAACATGAAAAGGAAATAATACATTTTAGAGGCAAGCTCCATGAAAATGTAGACTGTATCTTAGTTTTTTTTTTTTTTTTTTTTACCATTATTGTGCCAAAATCTGTTGCAATGTCTGACAAATAGTATTATGCAATAAATGTATATGGAATGAATGAAAGGGCAAGCTAACAAAACTGACATTCTTCACAAAACAATGGTAGGAATCAAGGTGATAGATTTTCATAAAGTCTCAGTGTTTTAAAGAACATTTGGGGTAAGAAAGGAGGAATTAATATGCATTTATTTATAGTAAAAAGTACATAGGTTGTCCTGTAATAAAATGAATAATTCTGAATGTACAAAATTATAAGATAAATCTTGCCACATGAATAATACTAAGAGAACTCAAATGATAATGTTTTGTTACATTAGATCAGGGGACAACATTTTTTTTTCCTGTCAAGGGCCAGCCAGTAAATATTTTAAGCTTTGCAGATCCTCTGTTGCAACTATTCAACCCCATTGGTATAGTGCTAAAGCAGCCATAAACAATATGTACACCAAAGAATTGTGACTATAATCCAAAAAACTTTATTTAAAAGAAATGTAAGTAAGGAGGATTTGGCCTATGGGCCATAGTTTGCTAACTCCTGCTTTAGGTGATATTACATACAGTACAAGGGGACTTTGCTTGCTACAGTCTTGAGCAAGTATTTTATTTTCTTAAACAGAAAGATGCTGATTAGTATATGTTTTAAATATACAGTAGCTTTAACAACTTTCCAAGCATTTCAAAAGCATTACACTTGTGAAAATATCTGAGCGAAAGGTACCATAAACCAGATTTTATAAAGATATAAACACACACAAACAGAAATTAAATGACCACAAACCTGCACAAGGAGTTAGTATGAAAGGTAAGATAATACCATTCACTCAAGGTGAGACTGGAACTTCAAAGATAGGACAGATGAGCAATTATATATACTTGCCTTGTTGGGCTTGAGACAGTCATATTTTCAGGAGCCCTGATATGCATTAAAGGAGCTCTGGTGTGGGGTAGTGGATAAGACATTTGGCTGATAACCAGTAACTTAGCAGTTGAAACACGTCAGACGCTCCACAGAGGGAAGATGGGTTGATCTACTTTGGTAAAGATTTACAGCCTTGGAAACCCAATGGGGGTTGCTATGAGTCAGAATTGACTCAATGGTAGAGGTTTGGTTTGAGTTTGACATGCATTATAATCTGGGATGCAATAGTGACACCATAGAGGAAAACACACAATGGAGAAGAGCTTATTTTTTCACACGTAGTCTCTCTTAACATGGTTTGTCTACATTAGATTTAATATTCATTGGGATTTTTTTTCTCTTTTGTTTATATTCTTATATGGGCAAAAGTCAAGAAAATGTCAAAAGGGTTGTGTTGATACTGGTATATTTGCTATTTGTATTAAATGTTTTGCCCTCAAATCACTCTTCATTTCCTCTTGAAATCTAAAAATAGGTTCACCAAAAATGGCTAAACAAACAGCAAAGCAAAAGCAGAATATTTGTGACTGCCATTTTGAAAACATTTGACCAAGGTAACTTAAAGATAAACCTAGTGTCACACTTGTGAAATTGATGGATACCAGGAATATCATGCCCTTTGTCATTATAAGGGAAAATAAAAGCCTATTTGGTCCATTATTTTCAGCAAAAAATAATTTTATAAAAATGTTTCTCTTTTTCTCTAATTCTAGTCACAAGATCCAAAGAATTTTTCAGCTTTTATTTTAGGCTGTGAGATTTCAGAGGAGTTTGTTTATCAGAATGTCAGTATGAATAGTATTTGAAGAAAAGTTTGAAAGGACATTAATTATAGAGTACTATGGCTGTCTCTAAAATTCCAAGTTAGTAAGTGTTGCGTCACTATTTTGGGGTGACATCTTTTCCTTCTGGAGTACTTTAAAAAATGCAAACGTGGGAGCAGAAAAATTCTCACTTCAAAGAGAAATAAAACTACTTTGAAAGACAGCCTTTGAATGTAATCTTGATTCAAAAAGAAGCCTATTTAGAGAAAATGGAATCCAAAAATGTCAACAACACCTGTATTCTGCCTGAGAATATGCCTTATTTTTGACAACAGCACTGATAAGCTGAGAGTACTTGTAAAAACAAACATACCTCACTTTATTTGATGATAGAAAAAGTAGTAGAAATTTTATAATCCCATCTTCCCTTATAATCTAGTTTGATTAAAAAGCAATACATTTCACAAACTGGTATGGACAATTGCCTATACCCACACAATGTATATTTGAAGATTTTCAATTTCATTTTAGAAAACAAGGAAGAAGACCATGCTTTTCTAAATTATTTACTGAAACCTGAAAGAATGATTTCTTTGCTACATTTTTTATGTTATGCTTGTAACCTAATCAAGAAAAATTCTAACCCAATAATAGCTATGTTTTAGCTCAAGAATGTTTAAATGTACATTCAAAGGAAGGCAAATAGTTTTTTGTTTTTTTTTTACAACAGTATTGACATGGTATGTTTTTTTTCCTCTTACTTGCTCTTTTATGTTTTTAATGTGAAGATCTACCAAGCAGGAATGAAATAGTTCATAGGTCTCTGGAGTTCCAACAAGCCAAATAGAATCATTAATAATGACAACTTTTTAGGATTATGTAATAAAGAAGATAAAAGAAGGCTGACATTGAAAATAATTTTTTAACAGTGCATTCATATCAATATCAGAAAATTGTGAATTTTGACTACTAAAATAAAAGAGGCCAATCTAGGAAAAGCTTAAGTAAAGGTGCAAAATAGAAAGAAATAGATTTTAAACAACAGAAAAATAGTAGGGTTTGTTTATTTTAACTGTGGGTACATGGAATTATGAATCCAAAGGAAAGTCTGAAATCTGGAAATCAGGCATCATGCAAAACACATGATGAATAAGTTATGAGAAGTCAGGTAAGGAGTAACACTAGAGAATTTATTATTATTATTATTATTATTATTATTATTATTTGGGAACCACTTATAAGGTAACAAGGAGGTGTAGTGGTGAAGTGGTTAAGGCATTTGACTGCTAGCCAAAAGGTTGGTGGTTCCAACTCTCCACCAGCTCTGTGGAAAAAGGATGGGGCAATCTGTTTCCATAAAGATTTACAGCCTTGAGAAGGGACACAGGGAAGATGGAGGAATAGGCAGAGAAGCGACATAGACCCTCTTCCACAAAGAAAAGAAAAAACAATTGACAGAGATACAGAAGATACTCCTGGAGCCCTGTTGAATGGAAATATACAGAAGTGGATTAGGCACCGACTAGTGGAGAAACCTGAATGAAAACAGTGAGTACTGAGATGGTCGGAGCTGCTGACAGTCAGCTACTCTGACGGGACCAAAAACCTGAATATTTCCAAGTGGTGTTGGGACCTGAGAATCGACCCGAAGATCAGCCCAGGTTGCCAAGGGCTGCAGGGACAACGGCGCTGGTGGCCTATGACTAGGAAGGGAAGCAGCAAGGAGGGAGACAATTTGAGCTGTTGATTTTCCTCTGTCCGGAAGGCACAGCCATTTTGATTGTTTACAAGCAGTGGCCATTTTGGATATTTAAAGTGACCAAAGGTGCAGCCATTTTGAATCTTTACAAGTGGTGGCCATTTTGCAGTTTATGGTGATAGCCTTCCCATTCAGATTCCAGAGACCTAAGAATATCCTTTGTTTGCCATGGTCAGCAGGGACATATGAGAGGCTGATCAGAGGAAAGGAGACAGGTGATGAGTGTATAAGTGCTGTCAACTAGAAGACAATGGGATGGTATATATAAAACACTGAAAGAGAAAAATTTCCAACCAAGAATTATGTACCCAGCCAAACTGTCCCTCAAATACGGTGGTGAAATTAGGACATGTCCAGATAAGCGGAAATTAAGGGAATTTGTTAAAACCAGACCAACCTTATAAGAGATGCTAAAGGGAACCCTTTGGACAGAGAAGCAACTATAGCCAACAACAACTGACCATTAACACACATGATGATATAACCCAGAAACCAGCCCAGCTATGGAAGTATCCAAAGTAAATAAACCTACAAGATTGTAAACAGGGAACCAGAGACATCAATTGACAAATGAGGACAACTACAAACCAAAAAGAGGGAAAAAAAACTGTGTCATTATAGAACTTCCAGATGGTAGGGAAGTCAAGACAACTACAAGATAGCACAGATTGTTCTAAACTTGGGAAGAAAACTATAAATCGCAAGGTAACCTCAAAGAAAAATGATAAATCTTCACATCAAAATAAAAAAGAGGACCAGCATAAATATTCAGCAAATACTGAAACAATAGCAATGAAGGAAGTGATAATATGACTGATAAACAAAACGAGCTCATCATAGAAAATTATGGAACAAAGAAATCGACACCACAAAAAAAGCACATAAAAAAAATGACAGGAAGGGATCTTAACTTGCATGCAGCCATCTAGATGCAACTATGGGTCTCTCCTCATCCAGAGCAAAGAAGAATGAAGAAAACCAAAGATTCATGGAAACAATTAGTCCTCGCAACTGGTACACCATGCAATCCTCAGCCTATACAACTATGAGACCAGAAGAACTAGCTGGTGCCTGGCTACCACTGTCAACCACTCGGAGGGGGATCTATGTAGGAGATCCTGGATAGAGAGGGAGAACAATGTGGAACAAAACTCAAAATCATTTGGGAAAAAAAAGGAGGACAAGGTTTGTTGGTCTGTTAGAGCCTGGTGGAACCCCTGGGATTATGGTTCCTTGCTGCCCTTCAGGTCTGGAATTGAACCCATACCGGTGGCTTCCAGGCAAATAAAGACAGGCATATGAGTAGAACAAGAACTTGAGGTGGATACACTCCTTGAAGAGAACAATTATGGGAGAAAGAAGGGTTGTTTATGCACAGGGAGACAGTTCAAAGGGCAAGAGTGCATGGAGGGTTAGACACAGGGAAGAGGTGAGTATCAGAATGAGGTGGGAGAGGAGCTGTTGCATTGGGGTAAATTGTAGTCAATATCATGAGACAATGTGTGTGTGAACTGCTGTATGGAAAGTAAATTTGCTCTGTAAACTTTCACCCAAATCACAATAAAAAAAATGACAGCAACAAATTCATATTTGCTGATAATTACATATCTGACAAGGGACTTATCTCTACAATTTATAGAAAACTCCAATGCCTCAACAACAAAGGAATTAACAATCCAATTGAAAAATGGGCAGAAGACATGAATAGACACTTCACCAAGGAGGATATTCAGGTGGCCAGCTAATACATGAAGAGATGCTCACAATCATTGGCCAGCAAAGAGATGCAAATCAGAACAACAGTGATATACCATCTCACCCCAGCACTAATGGCAAAGTTCAAAGAGACAGAAAATAACAAATGCTGGCAGGGATGTAGAGAAATTGGAACTCTCATACACTGCTGGTGGGACTGTGAAGTGACACAACCACTATGGAAAGCAATATGGTGATTCCTTAGAAAGGTGGAATTGGAGATACCATTTGACCCAGCAATCCCATTACTAGGTATATATCCTAAAGAGGTGAGAGCCAGGACAGGAGCAGATATATGCACACTCATG
>NW_006922107.1:965057-976173 GCF_000298275.1 Orycteropus afer afer | reverse complement strand
AAAAAAAAAAAAAAAAAGATTTACAGCCTTGGAAGCCCCATGGGGTAGCTCCACTCTGTCTATAGCATTGCTAAGAGTTGGAATCCACTTGATGGCAGTGCGTTTTACAAGAACATTCAGTGAGGTTTGACAGAACATTTAGGAACTGGGGAACTTGTATTACAGGCAGGAAATCAGTGATTAAGAATACTGAGGTACAGAGCATGGAGTGGAACATCAAAGTTAGAAGAGGACAAGAAGCAAGATTCATAGGTTTCATTCTCACCCTCTCTTTCCCAATCAAGCACCCCCACCCCCACATACACACACATATACAGACAATCTCAGTATTAATCTTGAATCTGAGTTGTAGTTGCTCCTGAGAGAAGGAAAGTTATGAATAAGTAAGAATCATACACTGTCACAGGTAGGTGTTTCAGAGATACTGGATCTTGTATCCAGATGGAGAATATGAGGCTCTGAAAGTTATACAATTGCTCAACTTCTCTGAGGCTGTATCTTCCCATTAAACAAAACTGGAGAATTAAATGTGGGCTATCAAGTGAAGGGTCCTTACTGTTAGATGCTCCCTGTTTGCATTCTCTCCTTCCATAAAACCATCCATAATCTTCCTATCTAAAAGTACTGTAGTCTCCTAACATATGTCCAGAAATCATCAAAACCATTCACACCATCATTTTTAAACCCATTTACTTACTCTTCAATTGCATCACATTTTGGGAGGCAACATTTTCTCAGCAGAATAAGGTTTGTCTCACCTTTGAAGTGTTAGAGCAGACAAAATAATGAGTAGTGAAACGCAAGGCTGCATGCTAAGTTAACGCCCTCCTCCAAAGCAGCCTTATTGAATGTGGGTATAAAATATAAATGTCCACATAGCATGGATTTTCAAGGTCATTTTGATTAACGGAATCATAATTGTTAAATCTGTGTGCCATAATGTATTTCTTCTTCATGCAAGGTACAAATCTAATGTGTCATATGCTCATCCTATGTTGAGAAGATCTCAAATTGATTATAATTTAGGATATTGTCATATTTAAAAAGTGGATTATATTACTCCATTTTCATTCTCAGTATCTGATGTGAGAAATCACTCTAATATCAAGCTATAATGTAACTGACACTTGATTCTTCTCCAACAAAACAGCCAATAATGATAAATTTATGTAGAGCCATTTTTCTCCAGAGAGCCAAAGAGCTTTGCGATAGAAAAAAAGGGGTGGTGGTGCTGGTGTTCATGACAATATGATAAGGTATTTTGGCATCCCCAGAGTGTAACTTCGGCTATTGATATACAGGTGTCAGAACAACACATCTTTATGGTGTGTGCTAATGGAAGGAATATGATGAATGCCCTTGAGCAGAGTATAAGGAGGAAAGAAGAAGCAGAGCCTAGGGACAGATGGTGCTGATTTATTACTTTGAAATGTCAGAGGGTAAGTGTTTTCAGCATATTGAGTTAGAGGCAATGCAGGGGTAATGCTCAAAATTATTGGATTGGGCTTGATATTTTGATACTGAATTTGAATCAAAACTATCCCATCTATTAAGCAGGCTTATTGACAAAAGAGATGGCTGGATTTGAAAAGACCCAACATCTTTAGGGATATGCTCAGGGAAACAATGTACTGGCTCTATGGCTCATGAATATATTTGAAATGAATACAGGCTCTTTTTCCATTGTCTTCATTTTCTGTGACAATTAGAGTGATTCAAAGTGACGCATCTAAAATTAAATGTAACCAATGCAGCTACTGTATTGTGGTTTGACAATGAGATTAAATCTAAAAGAGAGTATCTTGAAGAGAACATCCATAAGCTACAGACATTCTGTTGTCTACTGATTTAACTGATCAGCCTTATAATACGTGGAATTAGTGTCAAAGAAACAAGGACCAGAGTATTTTTCAATCTTTTCATTACTTTGATATCATTTATAATAGATGCTTTGGATGGTTTAATAAGTTATTCAACCATGTTAGTTCCTTGAAACTTGTAAGTTAAAATGAACTTATATAAATTGCTTTCTAATTGAATTTAAAATAGAGCTCTTAATTTATTACAATCTGTACTTTTTGTTGTTGTTGTTAGGTGCCATTGAGTCATTTCTGACTCATAGGGACCCTATGGACAGCAGAACAAAACACTGCCTGGTCCCGTGACAGCGCCATGATGCTTACTACACTTGAGCCCATCGCCGCAGCCACTGTGTTAATCCATCTCCTTGAGGGCCTTCCCCTCTTTCATCGACCCTCCACCTTGCCAAGCATGACATCCTTCTCCAGGGAATGGTCCCTTCTGACAAGATGACCAAAGTATGTGAGACAAAGTCTGGCCATTCTCACTTCCAAGGAGCATTCCGGCTGCAACTCCTCCAGGACAGATTTGTTAGATCTCTTAGCAGTCCACGGCACTTTCAGCATTCTTTTCCAGCACCACAACTCTAGTTTTATGTATATACTAAGAAGTAGAATGATTCCCTGAGTGCCACAAACGTTTAAGGACTCTACTATGACACTCTGGTAAGGTAGTGCCTAAGGCACTTGACTGCCAACCAAAAGGCTGGTGGTTCAAACCCACCAGCCACTCTTCGAAAGTAAGGTTGAGCCATCTACCGACTCGGAAACCCAAGGAGGGGTCACTATGTGTCAGGTCTTACTTGACGACACATAACAAGATGTAATACTGATGGGTTGGAGATATCTTTACCCATAGTGAAATAAAGACAATTATTTCATAAATTATTGCATATTTGTTCCACAATATTACTTGTCTTGTTTTCATGATAGCAAATTCACTAATTATGTTATTATAATCAATATTTTCATTTAATTTGTGTTCTACTGACTGTTATATAAAACAGGGGTCAGTAAATTTTGTCTTAAAGTGTCAGATAGTAAATATTTTAGCTTTGTGGGTCTAATGCTCTTAAATACATATGGTCTTATGGCATATGTTGTTGTTGTTAGGTGCCATTGAGTCAGATCTGACTCATAGCGACCCCTTCTTGGGTTTCTGAGGCAGTATCACTAGAGAAGTAGATTACTCAATCTTCCTTCCAAGGAATGGCTGGTGAGTTTGAACCACCAACCTTCTGGTTAGCAGTCAAGTGCCTTAGGCTGTACGCCACCAGAGCTCCCTATGACATATAGACAACACATAAATAAATGAACAAGGCTATGTACCAATAAACTTGTATTTACAGATTTAGCCCAGCAGCGTGTACACCATAGTTTGCATAGTCAATTCCTTATTTAAAGGAATTAAGCATAAAATATAATTGCAATCAAAGTATGTATACTTGAATGTATTTCACACAAATAAAAATAAATGCATATACTTAAAAACTTGACCCTATTCATGGTTGACATGATTATATTGATAATCTCAAGAAATCTACCTTTTAATTTTTGGACAGTAATAGATTATATATGTTCTTGTGCTCATTAATTTGTCTTGAATACACCTCCTTTCTTTGTGTTTCACTTTTCTTCTGATTGAAAGACATCCTTTATTATTTTTAGCAAGGGTGAGTGGGCGATCAACTCTTAATCTTTGTAGGTCTGGATCATCTTCATTTTGCTCATTCTCAAATGATAATTTAGCTGGATACATGATTTTAGGACAATGATTTTCCCTCGGCACTTTGAAAATGTTACTTCAGCATTCTGGTATCTATTGTTGCTGGAGAGAAGTCCCTGGTTTATAAAATTTTCATTTATTTGTGAGTAACCTCTTTAATTACTGAGGAATATTTTAAAATTTTATTTTAATCTTTGATATATTGAAGCTTTGTGCCTAGTTTTTATTTAACATGTTGAATATGTTATGTCATTTCAGTGCAAAGGTCCATGTGTTCAGTGATAGAAAATTTTCAATTATTTCTTTTGAGATATTACTTTTCACCATTCTCTTTATTTTCTCCTGCTTGTACTCCCACTTGGAATGTGGTGGGGCCTCTCCAGGCAGTCTCCATTTTTCCAAAACTCTTATTTTTAACAATCTCTTTATTTGTGCTGTGTTCTTAGTGAATTCCTCAGTACTAGATTGCAATTTATTATTTTGACACCTCAATTATTTTCAAGCTAGAGTATTCAATCTATTGAAACACTGAAATTAATGACTATATTTTTTGTATTTCTAGAATTGTAATTATTAATTAAGATCCTTAGGTGGTGTAACTGTTTAACTTGCTCAACAGAGTTCTACTCTGATACACATGGGGTAGCCATGAGTCAGAATCTATTCGACAGGAAGTACTTTCCAATCATTGGCTCTTTATCCTATCTGGAAAGGTATTTCCAGATATGCAAGGACTTGGAATATATATTATTTAACTGTTCTTCTCAAAGAGCAAGTTAAGCTCTATTTTTTATTTACCAAAAAATTAATCAACAATAAATCATGTTGACAAGAAAATTATAATACAAAAAGAGAGATAATGAACACTGAAACAACTGACATAAATTTAAGTCTACAGAGAAATGGTAAATTTTGTTACAATATAAATATGAAGAATTATTCTTAAAAACGGCTAAATAGAGAATATATTGCTTTCAAGTTACTCAGGTTTGAAGCTCCAGCATCAAGTATTTGGCTTATTACTTTATGGTTTATTTCTTACTATATTTAGAGGTTTTATAAGGTAAGTTTTATCAGGCTAGTTCTCCCAGTTCAAAAATATCAACTTCAATGGAAATCATTCACAACTGTAATTTCATTCCTTTGTATTTTGAAATCTTTCCATCCAAAATAGTTTTATTTGAAAGGAACATTCTATTAGAAGAGGCCACTCTTTGAAAATCAGTTAGGATGTTAATATGTACATGGCATAGAAAAGTGACATTGATGGAAAGTTAATATGAAAGTGGAAATCGAAAAGAATACAGCTCTGACATGATAGATGAGAGGATCAGAAAAGGCAAATTTCACATTTTTGTCCAAGGACTAATGCATATCACTTAAAAAAAATCCTTAAAAGTATGACACAACAACAACAACAAAAAGTAGGACACTACAATATGGATGTTATGTGAAAATCTCCATAACTCATCTGTAAATTTGTTGTCCTATGTTGGCCTACATGATGCTGTGATGCTGAAAGCTATGCCACCAGTATTTAAAATACCAGCAAGGTCACCCCTGGTGGGCAGTTTTCAGCAGAGCTTCCAGAATAAGAAAGATGATGGAGAAGGATGTGACAGTCTACTTCAGAAAAAACTGGCCACTGAAAAGTTTATGAATGGCAGTTAAACACTTGTGATATAAGATCAAGAGCTAAGCTCCTAAGATTGGAAGGCACTCAAAATAAGACTGAGGAAGACCTGCCTCTTCAAAGTAGAGTTCACTTTTATGATTTGGATGAAGTAAAACTTTTGGGATCTTCATATGCTGATATGACATAACTCAAAATGAAAAGAAACCAGTTAGAAGAGTGTTTCAGCTCTTGGGGTGTGGTGCTGAGATAGAAGGCAGATGGATTTGAGAGATATTTTAGATGTAAAATGAGTGGACTTTGATGATGAGGACTTTGACTTAGCTGTGGGGTGTGAGAGAACAGGGAGGACTTAAGGATAATTCCCAGGTTTCTTGCTTATATAACTGAATACATTGATATATAAATCAGTGAAATTTAAGGAAAACCAAACCCACTGCCATCAAGTTGACTCCAACTCATAGTTACCCTACAGGACAGGGTAGAATTGCCCCATAGGGTTTCCAAGGCTGTAAATCTTTACAGAAGCAGACTACCTCATCTTTCTCCCACAGAGTGGCTGGTGGGTTTGAACCACTGACCTTTTGGTTAGTATTCCAATGCTTCAAACACAGCACCACTAGAGCTCCAAAATTTGAGGGAGGTGTTTTGTCCATACTAAATAGAGCAGTCTGTGAAATACACAACTAAAAATATTAAGACAGTTGTATATATGAGTCTGAGGTCTCATTGTCATTTTTCACAGTGGCCTATGCTTAAATGGATTCGATTTCTGATTGAATTCTGCAAACACATAGTTGTGTGCCCATTTAAAAAGCATTATGTCATTGTATGTCTCCAGCTGATTACTTTTTAAAGTTTTTTTATTAGTAACTTCTCAAGGCTTGTCACAAGCATATGCTCACAATATTCAGATTAATAAAAAAAAAACTCTTCAATTGATAAGTCATGCATAGGAAAGAATCAGCTAAAATTTAACAGGAGACGAAATATTTCCACATCTCCTTTTCTACTGCCAATTTCTTTAAAATTTTCCTCCTGGTTTATCTCTACCATTGTTTAAATGAAAATGTAGGCATGACCACAAATTCTAAAAGTGTCTTTGCCCATAGTTAACTTATTTAACATTTGTATCCTCTGAAGAAAAGAAATGAAGAAGGCATAGAAATATCTCATGCATTGATGAATATTTTTGAAACCAATGAACAGCTGGTTTCGTCATCATCAAGCAGAAATAAAAGCCACTGTTGAACAAAACAAATTGTAAAGATGTTGACTAGAATCCACAGCTTCTCCATGCATTTTCAAAGACAAATGTGTTATCTCTTTTCTATGCCTAAAATAGGTAGCACCACCTATCTTAGCATGCCAGCAGTATTGCTGCAAACACACACAGACTGTGAGAGTTTCATAAATCACATTTGTGCATAACAAGCCCGCAAACTGTGACACACAAAGGCAGGAACGTGCTTGCTGAGTGTTCACTTTACTTGGTACTGTACTTCAGAAAATGTTTTTCTAACACTCTTGATTCTTTGATTGCTGATGCAGCATCCTCCAGGACTTCAAAAAACGATTTGCAGTTAAAATAAGGAAGATATATTTTCAGAAAAATGAACACTTGGTGTTATGTTTTTCTATTTCCAAGAAGTAGCATTAAGAGAAGCTGAAGGAGTGGGGGCAGAGGGTTGCAGAGACTCTGGAGGGCTGGGAATATCATTTAGTAGGAGGTAGAATCAAGTTTGGATTCCCAAATGGTTCTTGTTTCTAAGAGCATTTCTCATAATGAAAAGTGAACATTGAATAGAAAATCTTAACCTTTAAAGACTTGCACAGAATATAAATTTTCCCCCTGTAACTTTAAATGGTTGAAATTTTTAGTTGTTCTCTCTCGTGACCATTCTCTTATATATTGTTAAATGTTCATTTGACATATATTTTTCTAATTAAAAAAAAAGTATAGGTAAGGTTTGTTATAAAGATTAGTTATTAATATTTTTTTATCTGCAGGTAATAATCCAAACAGAGAGGAGAAAGGAAATGGACACAAAAAACAAAATTGACTTTTGAATTCCTATAATTGTCAATAGATATGAGGAATGGAAGATATGAATGCTTAGAGTCTTTGAATCACCATGGGAACATCGTCCTCTATACACATTGCCCTTCCCCCTCTACTGCCAAAATGTCTCCACGCACTGCGTCTTTGCCCCCTCCACCTCTCATTTACACATCCTCTGCATATAGAATTTGTTTTGGAGGTCTTTTGGCTCTGGGGAAGCAAAACACAGCTCCATCCCTCAAAAAAAGTTGGCAGCCTAAAGAAATCGTCCCATGATAGGCGTGCTGTGTCAGCCTGCTACTTATGTCAATTCTCCACAGTTCTCAGAAAGATTCTTTCAAATCTTGTCAATGGAAGCAAGGAGAGACAGGAGAGAAACTGGGACAACTCTACATTTGCTAATGAGATCTCTCCAGCTTTAGGAAGTTTTTTTGCTCAATCATGGTCTAGCCAATGGTAAATTTAACTTGCCACTGCATACAGTTGTTGTTCTCTCTCATGATAATTCCTTTTTATACTGCTAAAAGGTTCATTTGGCATACATGTTTTAAAATTTTCTAATTAAAAAAAATAGGTAAGTTTTGTTATAAAGATTAGTCATATCATTTCCATCTGCAGATAAAAGTCCAAACAGAGAGGAGAAAATAAATGGACACAAAAAATTAACACTAATTTTTGAATTCATATTATTGTCAATAGATACAATTGCAGCAGTATATTGACAGGGAACTGCCAGAAATTCAAGCCGGATTCAGAAAACAGTGTGGAATATGGCAGATCACTGCTGATTTCAGATGGATCTTAGCTGAAAGCAAAGAATACCTGAAGGATGTTTACCTGTGTTTTATTGACTATGCAAAGGCATTTATTTGACTGTGTGGATCATAATAAATTATGGATAACATTGTCAAGAATGAGAATTCCAGAACACGTACTTGTGCTCATGGAGAACTATACATAGATTAAGAGGCTGTGGTTCAAACAGAGCAAGAGGGTATTGCATGGTTTAAAATCAGGAAAGGGGTGTGTAAGTGTTGTATCCTTTGGTCATATTTACTCAATCTGTATGCTGAGCAAAGAATGAAGAATCAGGATTGGAGGAAGACTCATTAACAACCTGTGATGTGCAGATGACACAAACTTGTGTGCTGAAAGTGAAGATGACTTAAATCACTTACTGATGAAGATCAGAGACTACACTTTCATTATGAATTATACCTCCACATAAAGAAAACAAAAATCTTCAACACTGGACCAATAAGCAACATCATGATAAATGGAGGAAGGATTGAAACTGTCAGGGATTTCATTTTACTTGGGTCTATAATCAATTCTCATGGAAGCAGCAGTCAAGAAATCTGCTGAAAAAGACATCTTTAAAATCTTAAAGAGCAAAGATGTCACTTTGAAGACTGAGGTGACCTGACCCAAGCCACGATATTTTCAATAACCACATATGCATGTGAAAGCTGGACAATGGATAAGGACAACCAAAGATGAATTGATGCATTTGAATTGTGGTGTTCATGAAGAGTATTGAAAATACCATGGATTGCCAGAAGAACAAGGAGCTCTGGTGGCATAGTGCCTAAGGCGTATGACTGCTAACCAGAAGGCTGACTATTCAAACTCATCAGCCACTCCTTGAAAGGAAGGTTGGGCAATCTACTTCAGTAGTGATACTGCCTTGGAAACCCAAGGAGGGGTCGCTATGAGTTGGATTCGACTTGACGGCAGTGAGTTTGGTTTGGTTTTTGGTTTGCCAAAAGAACAAACAAAACTGTTTTGGAAAAAGTACAGCCAGAACGCTCCTTTGAAGCGAGACTGTCCAGACTTCATCTTACCTACTTTGGTCATGTTGTCAGAAGGGAACAGTCCTTGGAGAAGGATATCATGCTTGTTTCTCTTCAGTTGTGTTGTCCCTAATGGCATCGTAGAACACACTTGCTTTCGCCAACAAGCATCTGGAAGAGAGATTTTTAGACTGCTGTTTTAGGGACCATTACATTTCAAACATCATTCTCAGCTAATAAGGTCTCAAAATAGAGAACAAAAATCATTTTTTGATAGTTTGGATGAAATTCTGTTTCATTTTACTGCTCTTACATTGCATTAGCAACACTGGCTTTCTTGTTCTTTCTTTTACTTACAAAGCTCATTCTGCCTAGGGACTTTACATTACTGTTCCCCTTGTCTCATAATTACTTCCCTCATATGCCTCTCTTTCTTACCTTGCCTCTTGTCTAGTCAAATCTCAGCTTATCAGAGAACCCTCCCTTGGCCTCCTCGTTGAAAGATGCAGACTCCTCCCCTCAGTCCCATATCCCCTTCCCTCCTTTACCTACCTCCATAACACCTATCACTATAGATTTTATTTTGTATTTATTTATTTGGGCTTTTTATGTATCACGAGCAGCCCTGTGAAGGCAAGGATGTTTATCCGTCTTATTCATTGATATATCCTCAGCACCTAGAAGGGTATGAACTCAAATGTTTGTCCAATGAATAAAACAATGGATGAGTGAAATGAATAAGTGGATATTTGGTAAAAAGAGTGCTAGATACAAATTTCAATTCCAAGTATCCAGATCTGTATCTAAGTATACATATACAAATAAGAATCAGATTTTACCACAAACAACTCATCATCATCTTTTACTTGATCTTATTGGACTTGCATGCAGCATCACATATTTTGTGTGAGGCAATAATTGAAGTTATTCATTAACTTATTGCTTTGTCGGTGACATCATGAACACTGAAGAATCTTTTCAAATATGTGCTAGTCAGTTAGCTAAGTGTCGAAATACTGACGGATTCAGCCAGCCCTTATTGTGGTTATTGTGTTGTTTCATACAACTTCTACACATTAATGGGTCTCCTGTCATTCCTTTTTGGTGCCATTAGATTTGCTGTCTGCCATGGCAGTAATGGACAACTCTGGAGCAGATGTTTCAGAAGTATCATTGATAACAATGTCACAAAGATTGTGTGGAGTCAAAGGCTAACAAGCTTGACTGATGAGGAGGAAGTTTGGGCAGCTGATATATTGCCTCTGCAAGGGAAGTTTTATACTTCCTATGTCTCAACAGCTTCTGCAAGCAACCAGTCATTTTAAATAGAAGTCACAGCTGTGTGGCAATACCTGACCTCTTTTTTCTTTCTTTTTTCTTTTTCTTTTTTTGACATCATTCATCATTCTTCAATTTAGCTATCTTTGCATTATTTAGTTGCACGGCTGTTAAATTTGTGTCCTCCTACATTTTCTTCATTAAAGTTGCTTCTCAGCACCTGTGGTTTATGGTGCAGAACTCTCACTTAGAATATCACCTGACTAGGCTCCTTTTGCCATTCTATGTTTTGTTATGTTAGACTACCAAGATTATTTTAAAACAGAGCACTCTTAGCTTCTAAGAACCATCAAACTCCTGTCTTTCCCCCACCTAAAAACTCTTACATTATTATGAAATATTCAAGGTTGTTTTTGTAGTTGTAACTGTTTTTAAGGAGCATCAACATACTTGTGATTTCATATTATCATAGATCATGTGGAATATTAGAGATCACCCATTTTAATGACTTTATTTTTCTAGTGCGGAAATTAATGTCACAAAAGGGTAAGTTTCTTGTGCAATACAACAAAGCATTTAACTATCTATACAACTCTAGTTTTCCAACACAGACTGTACAAATCAAGTTGCTGCCCCTTGTTATCGAAAATCTGAATGTATTAATACCAAAAAATAAAAATACATGTAAATTTTATTTCTATATTCCCCATCTTCTTCACATCATCCGTTCTGATGTGGTCATCCCCCATGATGAGATCCGATGTA
>NW_006922107.1:960552-964927 GCF_000298275.1 Orycteropus afer afer | reverse complement strand
TTCTAAAACATATTCATAATACAATATTACATTAAGAACACTTTCATTCAGTCTGTCATAATGTTTTATGTATCTACCTTGTGTTAGGGACTATGTGGAGGTGCTGGGGATATGAATTATCAAAGGGACACAATCCCTGCCCTCATAGTGTTTACAATATAATGAGAAGTATAGATGAGCGAGCAAGTACAGATTGTAGTGAACTATACTAAGTGGTAGGATAGGAGAAATACAACAAGCCATGGAAGCATGGAAGAGCAGTACGTATCTAGACTGGGATGGGAATGGGAGCCAGGAAAAGCTCTCTAAAAGAGGCAGTTGCAAATTGAGATATCAACAATAACTAGGAGTTAGCTAGGTGAAGAGTGGTAGAAGGATCAGTAGACAGAGAAACACATCATGAGTGAAGGCCTAGACACAAGAGATTGAATGACATGTTAGCAGATAGAAAGGAAGTTCAGTATGGCTGGAAAACAGAGTTCTACAAGGGAAAATGTGAAGCTCCAGAAATAAGAAGTGCCTTATAAATTCTACAAAAGAGCTATGGCTTTATTACACGACCTATGAAGAAGTCGTTCAAGTATAATAAAATGTATGGTTAAATAAAATGGCTCTAGCTACCAAAAAAAAAAGGAGAGAGAGAGAGAATGGATTAAAGAGGTTAAAACTAGAATCAGGGAAAACAGGAAGCTTTTGCAGTAATCTGAGTGAGAATGTTGGTGACCTAAATTAGGGTAATGGTAGTAGAGATGGAGAAAAACTGATGATGTCAGCAGTGAATGAAACAGATATATCCACAAGTCTTTGGTTGTTGATTTGATGTACTGAAAGAGAAAATGAAGAACTACCAGGTTTCTAGCTTAATAAACTGCTGAATAACAATGTCTTTCAATGAGATAGGAAACACCAAAGAGTGGAGTTGAGTGTAACCAGCAAAGTGATCAATTTTAGACATGTTTAAAGTTATTATAAGACATCCATGTTGTGATAGTTAAAGGTGGGGACAAACTTGGCTGAACCATGATTCTAAGTGGTTTAAGCAGTTGTGATGTAGTCATCCCCCATGATGAGATCTGATATAATGTAATCACTTCCATGATGAGATTCGCTGGTTTTGCTTCTCTAGAGAACCTAGCCTAAGACACATGGAGATTTGTACAGCAGACTGTTGGATATAGAGGTCCGAAGTCAATAAAGAGGTTTGATCTGGAGATGTAGATAGTGGATTCATCAGAATATATGTGGTAATTTCATGAAAGCAGATGATATTATTAAGGGACAGAGTATAAAATAAATAAAGAGATGAAGGACGGAATCCTGTAAAATACTAACATTCAAGTAATTAACAGGGGAAGAGGTGTCAGCAAAACATCCTGAGAATGACAAAGGTCCAGGAAGTGTCTTGGAAAGCAAAGGAAGAAAATATTTCAAGAACCAATGGTAAAAAAACAAAACAAACAAACAAACAAAAAACATTTATATGCTTCTGAGCAAAGAAGTGAAGTATGATTTTTTTTTTTAAATGATCAGATTTTGCAACAAGGTTTTTGACATCTTTAATTTCAATCTTCAATTTTCATGTATGAGTGGAGGTATAAATCTGACTACCTTTCATTCATTCTTTTATTCAGAATATATATTTGTTGACAGCCTACCTTTAGCTTGGCACTGTTTTAGATTTTGCAGATGCAATAGAAAGCACAGACATCACCTTATTTTTATGGAAGCTTACAATGTAGTGAGGAAAAAAAGATATTAATAAAACAATCATGTAAATAAATATTAACTTGTTGCTCTGACAAGAAAAAGTGCTGTCTGAATCATGTTAAATAGGGGGGCTCTGACCTGGAATGTTTCTCTGTGTAAATGACATATGAACTAAAAAAATTAACAGACCTGTATAAATCAGCTAGAAATAGATGAAGGAGGATACTGTTGTGAAGAGGGTGCAGGAGAGAGCATTTGCAAAGTCCTGGGGCAGGAAGGAAGATGAGATATAAATGGAAGAAAAGTGTGCCTGGAGAGCATGGTCAGAAATGGAGCTCAGAGAGGTGAGAAAGGCTAAGCTCTTGCAGTATCTTGTTCATTAAGCTGATAATTTTTTTTTTTTTTAATCTGGAAAGCCACAGGGAACCATGGAAAGTGTGTACATGGGAGGGCTGGGAGAAGGGCTGACATCAGAGTGCAATTGAAAAGGTTGTTCTGACCCCCGATGGAAGAAAGGATTTGAAAGAAATAGAATAAATGCATGTATATGTTTTTGGATCTAGGTCTGCAGTAGTCCACATAAGAACTGACAATAATTGAATTAGAATAGTAGAAAAGGAAAGAAGTGAATACACTTAAGACATATTTAGAAAGTAAAATTAATAATGTTTTCTGACCAATTGGATAAGGGCACGAGGAAGAGGTGGGTATCAAAAAGGAAAAAAAAAAAAAAAAAAACTCCAAGTTTCTGTTTTGAGCAGTTCAATAAAGACAACTGCAAAAATACATTCTAAGATATTTGTCTAGCAACTTGGTGGAAGTGAAGGAGTAGTGGGGGGAATACACATGAGATTGATGAGGGAGGATTTTCAACTTGTTTTTGTTTGTTAATGTGGCAAAGATTAAGTGTAATGAAATATTAATAGGAAGGACCTGTAGAGGAAGGGAAAGAAAGTTCAGATACAGGAGAGAGTAGGAATGCATTCTTTGAAAACATAGAATGAGGTGGGCTCTAGAGCACTTTAGGAAAGAAGGAAATAATGACTGGGAATGCAAGTTAAGTGACAGAGGTAGAGATAAGATAATGAGGACATTCCTTTCTGATAGCTACTTATTTTCTCTGAACTCATCTGCTAAAAGTGAAAGGGCATGTCATGGTATTGAAGGTTTGTCACCACATTATATATATTAATACAATATTACAAGCAAGTAAAAATGCTTACCATAGGGGATTGGTGAAATTAATTATGATACATGTCTCCACTGTTTTAGTGCATGGTATTTAAGGGTAAAATGTTAATTATTTAAGGGGAACCTGGATTCAACTCTCAGCCAATATATCGCATGTGTAGTCACCACTCATCTGTCAATTAAAGTTTGGGTGTTTCCATGATGCTGAATAAGTTTCAGTGGAGTTTCCACACTAAGAAAAACTGGGAAGAAAGGCCTAGAGATCTAGTTCTGAAAGTCAGCCAATGCGGGGAAAAGCACACACACACATTTATGGATCATGGCACTCTAATCCATAACTCATCATGGAAATGGTACAGGAATGGGCAGCATTCCATTCCGTTGTGCTTGGGATCACCATGAGTCAGGGCTGACTCAACAATAGCTAGCAACAATAACCACCCTATAATCCCTGGGTATTGTTAATGGCAATGTGCTTAGCTGCTACCAAAAAGTTGGAGGTCTGAAGTCCATCTGGAGGCTTCTCAGATGAAAGACCTGGCAATACAGAATAGAATCACTCCACAAAGTTTTCTTGGCTATACTCTTTATGTAAGCAGTCACCAGGCCTTTGTTTCCTAGAATCACTGGGTGGATTCTAACCACCAACCTTTAGGCTAGTGGCCAATTGGAAACCACCTGCCACCAGGAGCCACCAGGCTCCTACTTTAATAGTAGCTTATAAGATAGTACACATGGTATACTCCAAACTAATAAAAATAAACAATGAATGTATGCATAGTGGAAAAGATTAGAAAGATATTCACCACAATAAAAATTATTCAGATAGATAGATATAGATAGATAGACTACAGGTGATTTTAATTTTCCTCTTTGCACTTTTATGGATTTAATTAATTTTCTAAATAAATATGAATAGACATGTGTATCTAAATATGATAACTAGAGACAAATATGTTACAAATAAAAGACAAACCATTTTACTCAGTTATAATTCATTACATTATTAACTTGTATAAAATTTTTGTAGTGAATTTGTAATTTCCTTTCTGTAGCTACCTTAGAAACTTGCATAATATTTGTAGATGCTCTGTTATTATTACAGTTACATAAAATAATGCTTTAACTTTATTTCCAAGTAGCAGTATAACTTATGTTATTGTTCAGTAAGTTGTTGTTGTTATTGTTGTTAGGTGCCATGAAGTCATTTCCAGCTCATAGTGACCTCATGCACAGCAGAACAAAACACCGTCCGATCCCGTGCCAGCTCCACGATCCCTGCTATACTTGAGCCCATCATCGCAGCCACTGTGTCAATCCATCTCGTTGAAGGCCTCCCCCTCTTTTGTTGACCCTCCATCTTACCAAGCATGACATCCTTCTCCAGAGAATGGTCCCTTCTGACAACATGACCAAAATAGGTGAGACGAAGTCTGGCCATTCTCTCTTCCAAGGAGCATTTCGGGTGTACTTCCTC
>NW_006922107.1:948264-960174 GCF_000298275.1 Orycteropus afer afer | reverse complement strand
CCTGGATCCCTGCAGCTGCCTGCTCCTCTGTCCGGATTCCTGGCTCTTAATCCCCTTTCTCCCGCTCTACTGTCCTTCTGCTTTGGGCATGCCTGGGTTCTCTCTCCTCACCTGGATCCCTGCCACAGACTGCTCCTCTCTCTGGGTTCCTGGCTTTTAATCCCCTTTCTCCTGCTCTCCCATCCTGCTGCTTTGAGCGTGCCTGAGTTCCTCTCCTCACCTGGATCCCTGCGGCTGACTGCTCCTCTGTCTGGGTTCTTGGCTTTTAATCTCCTTTCTCCAGTTCTCCCGCCATGCTGCTTTGAGGGTTCAGTATGGAAAATGTAAAAAATAGTTGTAGAATTGCATTACCCTTGAAAAGGCATGAGACTTCATTGTGTGTTAATAAAACAAAACTCCCATTTTTTAAGCTCTTACTATATGCTGAACACTGTGACGTAGTGATTAACCCTTACAGCAATTCTATAAGGAGGACACTAATATCATTACCATTTTATAGAGAATAATGAGGCCTAGAGAAGTCATTTGTCCAATGTCATACACTGGGAAGTGGCAGGGTGAGATTGGAACCCAGGTGTACCTAAACCTAGAGGCATCTTGCTGCTCCACACAATGAGATGAAGAAATAATCAGCTTTTATCAAACTGCCTCAGATACCTACACCTCTGCTGGCAAATATTATCATTTTAATTGAAACAAACTACTAAAGAACCAATGAAACAAAATATTTTTCTTTTATGAATAAATAAGCACCATTTATTGCACAAAAGATATTTGGACAGTTTTTTTTTTTCCTGGCAGGCAAATTAATATTGCCAATGCTATGGAAACAGTCACAAGCCTTGTCTCATTCCTTAAATAATTTTAAATCGTTAAAAACGTTTTTAAAGGACAAAAACAAAAATTAAGTGAAAATTGAAAATGACACAAACCGCACTTTTTCTTCAAAAAAGCTTTCAACAACTGTAGTTTCAGTCTAACGATGTTTGCTAATTGTGCTGCTGTTTCAACCATTACCTTCAACAGATTTTATTCATACTTAGGATGTGGAGCACTAAGCAAACTGGAAGCAATATTCTTATCTCCATGTAAGCAAAGCCCTAAACCTCTTCCACTAATCTCTCTCTTCTTCATGCTTGCAACAAATATTTACTGAGCATTTTCCATGTGCTTGGTTTCAGGTGTGCCAAGTGGGATGTTATTCTGACAAAATTTGATTGAAATGATGACAACTCAGAATTGATCAAGGGAAAAAGTAAACAAATCTTTATCACCAAGATGTTTTTGAAAGAGTATTATTTTAATTAATGCTGGAGAATTTATTTCTATGTCCTCTGCACCCCCACATCAACTAAAGAACCAAATAAGTAGTAAAGAAGAAAGAAGTGATATGTATGTTTCAACAGCAAGAGACAACAGAAATGTTCTTGCTGTTAGACATGCTTACTTGGTGGCATTTGAGGGGCTTTATTTCTTTGTTTCAATTTGTTTTGTTTTTCCTGAATCCATTAAATAATGATAAAAAAAATTCATATCTTTTTTGCTCTTGTCTAGTGAAAAGCTCAAAAACTACCAAACCCACGGCCATTAAGTTGATTCTGACTCACAGCAACCTGATACGACAGAGTAGAATTGCCTCATGGGGTTTCTAAGGCTGTAAATCTTTATGGAAGCAGACTGTCTCATCTTTCTCCCACAGAGCACCTGGTGGGTTTGACCTGCCAACCTTTTGATTAGCAGCCAAATGCTTTAATCACTGCACCACCAGAACTCCCGAGAAGCTCAAAGGATGTACAAAATTTAATTCACCCCCCACATAACCTCTATAGAAGCAGGAAAAATATAAGAGTACCTACTATTTTAAAACAGATTTAGTGTTATAGCTAAGAAGTAGTTTCATTAATGAATTTTCTCTTTTAATACAGTACATCAAATTACTTATATTTTATTTTTGATAGTAAATTAATTAATTGGAATTAGTTTTTTCAATACATAGGGGAGTTAATATGTAACTATCTTGGTGGGCCTATCTTGGTGGGCTTTGGTGGATGCCTGATGTAGGATTTAACACTGACACATCTGGACCTTTAAACATAGTTAGGAATAGTTTACTACCATTCCTTAGGTTGGCCTGGTTTTCTCCTAAAAGCAGAGGCTGAGGCAGATAGATACAAAGACTCATGGGTGCACTCTATTAGGGAGTGATCTCAAAGGGCAAGAGTGAGGGACAGAAAAAGTGAAACTGGAGAGGACAGAGAGCCAACATAAGGTGATGGAGAGAACTGTAAAATTTCTCTGCTCTGAACAAAAACTGACCCCTTGGCTCTCTACTACTGAGAAACTAACTCACTTCATCTAAATCCTTTTGATAATCCAGAATTGTTGACTGAAAAGTCAACAATTTTGAGAACAGGACTTAATGGCCTGAGATTGGCCACATCACAAAGAAAAACAACTTCTTTCTGCAAGGTTGCAACACCTGCCTGACTGAAGCCCACCAAGTACACAATTGGCACTCTGTTGCTTTTGTCTCTTTTCCTTACAAAAGCCCTATAATTCCCCATTTTTTTGGAGAAACATTCCCTTTGTCTCCCTGTTGCAAATGCATGAATAAAATGTCCATTGCCTTGCAGTTTGAATCTCAAAGAATTTTTTTGAAAATTGATGGTGTGTTTCCCATTACAGAGTAAGTATTTGACCTTGGAAGAGATCTTCTGAGGAGCTTTATGAAATGTATCATAGAACCATCAACCCAACCCAGGGGAAGAAAGAGATAAGCATAGGTCAAGAGTTGGCTTGCTGTTGTTGTTGTTATGTGCCGTCGAGTCAGACCCTACTCATAGTGACCCCTCCTTGGATTTCCGAGGCAGTATCACTATGGAAGTAGATTCCCCCATCTTCCTTCCGAGGAGTGCCCAGTGAATTTGAACTGCCAACCCTACAGGGCATTAATTACCCCAAATAACTAGGTTGAGTAAGCTTGTGTATAAACAGGTTTCGATGGCTGTTTCATGCTTCAGCATTAATGTACTGGCCCAAGGCAAGGTACCGTCAGGCTGTACCTGTGAGGAACTAATAGAACCAGTCTCTGTGTGAAACCATTCCCTCCAGAAGGAGCTAGAGTGAGAGGTGAGGCTGAGAGGATTTGATGTGATCCAAAAGAGGCACCTGCCTGTGCATGATTTGTCGAATGGTGTTCTTGTCTTCCTATATTCTTGAGAATGAGCATTTGACTTTCATAAAATATCTCCCCAACTGTGTAGCTCATGTTTTCTGCCTTTAACTGAAGGTCTTTTGTGAGTTTAGTCAACCTGTCTCTCTTTTCAAATGGAAGATGACTATAATAGATGCTGTCAATTGTTAGCCTTGATCCCTTTTGCCATCCTCTGGTTGCTGGGCTGTGAATATTGGCTAACTGCTCACAGCAGCACCCTCCTCTGAAGAATTGTCCTAGGACAGGGGTCTCCTCATGTAAAAGATTACCCCTACCACCAAGTGATTGACTGCAGCCAATGACTGATTGACTGACTGATTCAGGGGTCCCATTGCCTTGAAGCAGAATTTATTCGATGGTGAAATCCATGAAGTGGTTTCTGATACCTTGACTCTCGCTGGTTTTTGTGGTATAAATTCTCCCACTCTAATGTCAATCTTACCTCACTAAATGCAGAGCTGGGAAGACACATGCACAATTGGCTCTTATCAGCCTGCTCCAGTACAGCACTGAATTCATGCCCCAAAACTACCTGTAGGATAAGGATGAAGTTAGGCTACCTAACCTTATTCCTTTACTCTCCTACAGACTGTTTCTGAGCATCCTCTCAAGGAAATGCTTAGACAATTATTCCAGTCACAGGCTCTGTCTCTAGGGAACCAAACCTAAGATATAGGCAAAGAAAACCAACTGCTGTTCTCATTGCTGGTTGCTCATCCACATTGCCCCCTACTGCTCTGAGTCTGGTGCCCTAGCTGTCATCTAGATTTGCATCTTGCTATGATAATCCCAAACCCACTGTCATCGAGTTGATTCTGACTCATAGCAAATCCCCAAGTTTGGTTTCGAAGGCAGTAAATCTTTACAGAAGTAGATGGCCCCATTTTCCTTCCATGGAGTGGCTGGTGGGTTTGAACCACCAGTCTTCTGGTTAGCAGTCAAATGCCTTAGGCACTGTGCCACCAGAGCCCCATAATTAGGCTCATCTTTATTCTCATGGTTAATCACAACCTCTATTATTTCAAGATCCCATAATATCCAATTATCAGGGAATCTCCAATTATCAGGGAACTCAGTTCTGTAACAGCATGTCTCCTGATCAGCCCTTGCCTACAGAGGACAGCTCCCACTGTACTTTCCAGTGATGCTATCTCACTAACACATTCTTTATCACTTTGGTAATAAAGAATGTCTTATGTCCTTCAGACTTGCTGGAGGAACATAGAATATGCTTTTTCCAGTCATACATAATATATCTACTCTAGCATCCTCACTTCACTTTGCATTTTGGTACCTTCCTCCATGGCAGTTCTGAAATTTTTCACTGTCTTTGGGCATCACATTCCAAACTTCCAAATGCCATCCTAGCAGCAAATTAGAATTGTCAACCAGGGTCCTTGCCAAGATGCTAAAAAAGGTATTACAGGAGAAAGCATATATAATGATAAATGCTCCATAGTCTAACTTAATGTTATGATCCCACCCATTGACCCAGCACCTTCAGGATTTGATCCTATGCAGACTTTCCTAGACCTTGCATGTCATCTAAACTCCCATTGCCATCAAGTTGGATCTGACTCATAATGACCCCTCCCTGGGTTTCCAGGGCAATATCCCTACAGAAGTAGATTGCCCAACCTTTCTTCCGAGGAATGGCTGGTGGGTTTGAGCCACCAGCCTTCTGGTTAGCAGCCAAGTAAGTAAGTGCCTTAGGCACTATGCCACCATAGCTCCCACATGTTATCCATGATTTTTAATTCTTTGGCTTATTTTCCTTCTTTAGTAGGCCCAAAATATCCTCATGTAAATAATGTGTGACATGATTGTACTTATTTGGTTTCGTGGCCAAGAGGGAAGCTGAGGATAGAATACAAGAAGGCATACATTTTCTTGCAAGAGAGACACATTATTATCAGGCAAGATGAGAACACTAGCCTTTAATAGGGAGAAGCAGACCACTTCTGCAAACCCAGAGAATGTGTGGGAATCTGAGAATTCCAGATTATTGAGGATGTCAACCAAATGTCCCTATCCCACATCTCAGGAAGCATCTACTTTACAAACAGGGCCTCTACCATGGTGTAATAAATTTGCTAGAGATGATAATGTAACTCTTCCCCAGTCTTTCACTGCCCTTATAATTAGGTACTGGCCTTATCCTCAAATGTTGATGCACTCTGGTTGCAGGAAATGAGTCTCTAAATGTTTCTGACTTTCACATTTCACTTTAAATTGATCACTAATCATCTTCAAACTTCCATTGCTTCTCTAATGCAGATATCACCCTCAGCAACTGCCATCTATTGTCCATTGTCTTTATCACTACTTTTCATTACTGCTTGCCCTGAACCTCTCAAACTCCTGAGATATTGCCCCTGACAGTGCATTGTCTTTCACCTGTAGAATTTTAACAATTGCATTGTTATAACAAACAATGTTGCACCACCTGTCAGCGTTTTGTTCTGTTTGACATAGGGTCACAGAGAGTCAGAGTCCACTCCATGGCACCTAGTAACAACAGTAACATTGTTATAACATGGCAAAGGCTATGAATATTACACCTACAACCAGTGACACAGCCTTCTTATTTCCAGCCAGTGGATCCCCATTAGAGAGTTTGCTTCATCAGATTATGCTTAGGATCAACTATCCAAAGTCAGATTCCCTGTGAAACAGACTCTAAGATGAAGATTTGTGTGATAGTTAAGGTTATGTGTCAACTTGGCTGTGACTGGTTTTGAGTGGCTGGACAGCTGGATGTAGTTATTCCCCATGATGAGACTAGTAATCAATTCCATGGTGGAATCTACTGTGAGCAACTGAGTAGCTACTTTCAGGATGTGATCTGCTTCCAGTATATAAGAAGGCTGTGAGAAAGGTCTCTAGCTTTTTGGCATACTTTGACCCTGCATGTAGTCAAGTCTTCACTGAGCAGTCTGTCATGCTGCCTGATGAACATGGGGCTGTTTTTGGACTTGAACTAGCGGCCTGCCTTGTTGCTTAATAAGCAACAAGGAACTATGACATTTTACTTGTCGACCTTGGGCTTGTCAGCTTCAGCAGCCAGCAGCTGCCCAAGTTAAGAGAAGCCTCCAGCTTCAGTGGACTGTGAGCAAGAGGCAGAACTGAAGCCCACAGTCAAAGGGCCTTCACTCAGGCCCTAAAGCTGGCACTTTGAACTCAGACTTCTAGCCTCCTAAACTTGTTGGTTAAAGTCATATGCTTGTGGTATTTTTGTTAGAGCAGTACTAGAGAACCACAACAGCTTGCGTGCAGGAAGTTTATTCAGAAGTGCTCCCTGAAACAACACCTTTTAAGGGAGGTAAGAAAGCAGGATTGGTCAGAGAAAAGCTCAACTTCAGAGCAGTTGTAAAAAATGTCTAATGTGACCCCACAGGGAGCTCTGTAGCTAATGGTCCTTCAGCATTCTAAAGTGACCAGTAGTTGGATGTGTGCTACTCCAGGTAATGGCCTTGGCCAAGGCAGCATACCTCAGTAGAGATCAATGCCCAGAAAGGGTTTGTGAGGTCTCAGCAGCAAATATTCCCAGAAGCTGGGAAAATGAGTGTCCCAGTCTTGAATTGGGACTGATGGAAGTGTATTACAGCATCCACTATAAGCTCATACTCCAGATCTTGTCATTACCAATAATTGCCATGCTCCATAATTCTCAGTTTGAACATACAATCTTCTCTTATCTTTTCATTTCATATCCTAAAATATCTCACCTCCAACCATCTTTGAATACAATGAGACTTCCATTCTATTGATCCTACTATAAATTCTGTGTCCCTAACTGAAGGCATTGTGAAAAATAAGGAATTAAAAGAATACCAACTGAATTGTTTTGACAAATAAACACAACACTGGAAGTACTCACTCATCTATGCCAAGAAATGTGGAAGATAGTGTTCCCTGGTGAACTGATTGGAAGAAATCCATATTCATGCCAATACCATGGACTATCATTCAAATTCAAGCCAAACTTACTGCTGTCAAGTCAGAACCAATTCATAGCAACACCTCCTTGGGTTTCCGAGGTGGTATCACTACAGAAGTAGATTGCCTGGGCTTCCTCCCAAGGAGTGACTGGTGGGTTTGAATCACCAGCCTTCTGGTTAGTAGTCAAATGCCTTGCCACCAGAGCTCCCACGAATGAATAAATTTGTCTTGGAAGAAGTGCAGCCAGAATGCTCCTTAGAAGTAAAGATAGTGAGAATTCATGTCATGTACTTTGATATGTGCCTGGAGAATGGTATTATACTTTTTAAAGTAGAAGATCTGTGAGAAAGAAGACAACTCTCAACAACATGGATTGACACAGTGGCTACAACAATGAACTCAAATGTAGCAACAATTGTGAGGATGGCATCAGAGCAGACAGTGTTTCTTTCTGTTACACATAGGGTCTCTATGAGTCATAACCAACTCAACAATACCTAACAACAACTAATAGCAATTATGATTTTAGCTCAGCCCTCAGTCTCTGAGATATGTGGGTGGGAAAGGCAATAGCAAAATAGTCAAGGGAACTGGAGGATCACTGAGACTTGGTGACACATTGGATGTGGGTGGTTGTCACTTCTAGAAGCTAGACAGGCAGTGACTCCTGAGTCACTGGGCTAACTATCAAGATGTATTGTGTTTACAAACAAACAGTAGAATAATGGCAAACTTGTAATTTATTTTTCCACTGCAATATGAACAAGATAGAACTAATTTTAATTATTCCATTCATGGCCTCTCTGGATATTTAATTATCAGTTTTCAGGCATTTTGTTAATATTCCAGTTATAGCTCATCAGCTAGCTTTTATTAAGATGATTTCTGAATACTTACAACTGAACTAGAGTTCAGAAATTATTTTAATAATTCCTCACATTTGTACAGATGAGAAAACTGAAGCCCAGAAACTTGAAGAAACTGTTCAGTTCATGCATCAGGTTAGGGACCGAATAGAATCTAGGGATCCTGATCCACATATACTATGTTTTCCTCCACATCAAATTGCCTAATGTAGAAATTTTCAATAATTTAAAAATTTTATTTTTTAGATACTTCAAATGTCCTATTAGCTAGCCTTGCAAGTATATCTGAGAAAAGGGAGTTGTCATATTCAGTCACTTGCCAAATCATTTTTAGATGTATTATTTCTTATAGGATTGGGAAAGTCATAAGGGAGATTTGCTGACACTCTCTGAATGTGGGGCAATTGTTTCTTATCCTAAAGAGCAACCATAGAAAATTTTCTCTATTGCTAAATTTTATCATACATAAACCTAAGAATTTTTAAACTATTTTAAAAAAAAAAATCATGCTTGATTTTAAGGCATTTGTATGTGCTTTTCTTAAGCAGTCTACAAAAAGATTTGCTATACACTGTTGAAAGAACATTCACAAGACCTCTCATGGGTGAAGTCAACTGACCTCACTAGCTTGAAGGCTCCATCAGTGTGACATAAAAGTGCAAAGGATTCCACACTGTTGTACTACATTACCCAGTTAACTGATTTGCTTGTCACCAATTAGAGCAACAGCCTTGACTTTCTGTAATGTACTCTCAGTATTCTTTTTCTACGTTACAATTAATATTTTCAAGAAGGTAAAGTGACGATAAGACAATAAATACCAACAAATCACATTTAATCAGCTCCAATTTTTGATTGCCATTGACTGCTTTGGCCCTCCTATCCCTCAAAGCTTCCTAGGACTGCATTTGAAATAATGCTTATAGTCACTTTTTTCTATGGATTCTTCATTGATTGACAAGGTGTGTAGCAGCACATTGTTCTGCTCTCCCATTTTCCCAGTGGGCGGTACTGAATAATAGCGATGGGGAACTGTAATGATACTGCATCATAAATTACTAAAATATAAATATGACATGAACTTATCCATTACATGAAGCTGGATCTCTTTATCCATCTACTTACATCACTTTTCTGTGTGGTAATAATGGAAAATATTAACCCTCTGCTTTCCAAACCTACTGAGATAGGGTTTCGATCTAAATGTTCCTTGGAAACACATGCTCTAACATATTCTAGGACTTAAAACATACTCATTCTTTATATTTGTGCAATCTCCTTTCTAAGCACTTCCCATCAGAGGAGATTTAAAGTGGATGAAAATTATTCAATGTAGTTATGAATGGAAAGCTCATAAGCTAGCTGCTCTTCAAAGTGCTCAGAACACCTGGGCCACCAGAACTGCTGAAGTAGATGATGGCATTTATACTGACATTATAGCATCATCTTATTCTAAATGGTATTTTTGTCTTTAGAGTTCATGAGGGATGCTATTGCCTCTCAGTGCTTAATTGGTTTTCTCCCTTGACTTTAATTAAACTCACCCTAAGCTTGCAAAACCCCAAAGCTGCAGCTTAAGGGGGAGAAGCCCTAGTGGTTTTAGCTTTGAATACAGTATGACAAAGAATCGATTGTACTGTTTGATTAACTGAATATGCAATTATTTTACATTTTTAGACAGTGACATTGTTCCATAATCAACAGCATTCTAAAAATTATTGTGGATAAAAGGATGTCTTTTTAAAATAAATCTCCAGCAGGATTGTAGAAAATATTTAACTTGCCAAGCTATAATGCATATGCTCACTGCCCAGCAGTTCATCAATTATATTAAGCCTGATTATAAAGCCACATTATTTACTATTATGATATTATCTAGGTATCATTTATCTAATTTTCAAAGTATCTAGCTTTGGTATTTGCTTCATTTAGTGGTGTGACAAAGATCAAGGTCTTAAGCATTTTAGACATGACCCATTTCCCATCTGCTTACTCAACCCTTTATTGGAAGGTCATTTGAATTGACTGAGTCAGTTGCACCTGAACTGGGAAAGAGCCTTCTGTCTTTTCTGGGATGACTCAGCACTCAGTTTTAATATTGTACCAGTACCTTGGGATTGGACTATGGAAACATGAATAGAAATGCATATCCTTATGCCATGCATCAGGATTATAAAGTCCTCACCAACAACTGTAAATTAAATACTGAGTCAGAAGAAAAGAGAATAGAAATCTAAAGTGCTCTCACACTACCTACATATACATGATTGAAACACTAGAATGACATTTCGGGAATGCAAATATCCTGGGTGTATATTTTTAACAATAAGAGATATAATTTATTTTGGACTTAATATGTGCCCATCACTCTGCCAAACACTGTATAAGTATTAACAAATTTAATCTTTGCATCAACCCTTTCAAGTAGTGAATATATTATTTCCATTTTCTACACATAGAAATTGAGACACAAAGAGCTAAATCAATATGTCCAAGATCACATAGGTAAGAAGTGGTGGGTGCAGAATAAAATCCATGGCATTCTGATGCCAAAGCTCCTGTTCTTAACCTCCACGTTATAGTGAGACCTAGAGTTAACGGCTAAACAAACTTCTGTTCACTGCCTTATAGACAAAGGTAAAAGATTGCTCTTAGGCTCAATGATCCCGGGGACTAAAAGGCTATTCTAGGATCGTGATTAAACTAAAACAAACAAACTCATTGCCATCGAGTTGATTCCAACTCACCGCGACCCCCATTGGGTTTCCAAGGTTTTAAATCTTTATGGAAGCAGACTGCTTCATCTTTTCCTTGTAGAATGGCTGGTGAGTTTGAACCACTGCCCTTTTGGTTAGCAGCCAAATGCCTTAACCACTACACCACCAGAACTATTTAGGAACATGATTAGTAATGTTTTAATAGCCCACATAGAATTCAAATAAATGTCCCCAGAAGCCTTGTAGGCTGGATACTGTGCTAATATTCTCATTTTGTACTCCTCTCCCAAGAATGTGACCAGGAAGAGGCACCACTGTATCGAAACTAATCTTGTTGCAAATTAATTTTAATAATTTATCCTTTCAACAAATACTTTTTTGGCTATGCACTATGTGCCAGGTACTGAGCTAGGCAGTGGGATTTGCACTCTTCTCATCTGAAGGGAAAACATCTTATAGTAGAAGTAAGTACATTAAGTTGAAACACCGAACAAAAACATAGCATGCACCACAAAGCATGAAGCTCTGGCAGGGTTATTGTGAGATGCAAGACCTGATGGCTGCCTTCAAGAAGCTGTTATCTAAAGTGAAAAGACAAGACACACCCATTAAATGTTAATTAATTTAAGGTGGTGAACATGTCAAATACCTATATAAGCAATGATTGATGTGCAAATTAAAGACAGAGAGAGAGAGATCACTGTGGCCTGAGGAAGGGCTCCTAAATGCTAACTTATGTGTCAAAACCTTGAGATAGTATGAAAATACAGATTCTGATTCAGTAAGTCTAGGGTGGAGTGGGATATTTAGAATTTCTAACAAGCTCTCTGGTTATATTGACTTGTTGATACTCAGGCCACACTTAAAAAGCTAAGAAGATTAGAAAAGTCTTTAGCAAGAATGTGAGGCTTGAACTGAAACTTGAAAGCTAAGTAGGATTTGCACAAGTGACAAAATAGGGAAAGAACAGTGGCACTGGTACAGGGAAATGGTGTCAGTCTGGGTCAGAGTATGTCATGTTGTTCACTCTAGGAGAGAGTAGGGAAAAGTAATTTAGAACTATATCAGTGATGGTGGGGAGTACTTTTTTTTTTAAATTTTATTTTGATTTGGGTGAAGATTTACAGAGTAAATTCACTTTTCATACAGCAGTTCACATATACTTTGTCTC
>NW_006922107.1:946819-947669 GCF_000298275.1 Orycteropus afer afer | reverse complement strand
GGTCCTTTTTTTTTTAATGATTTTGAGTTTTGTTCCACTTTGTTCTCCCACTCTATCCAGGATCTCCTACATAGACCTCACTCTGAGTAGTTAACAGTGTTAGCCAGTCACCATCTAGTTCTTCTGGTCTCATAGTCATAAAGGCTGAGGATCCCATGATGTACCAGTCCCTTGGTCTAATTGTTTCCAAGCATCTTTGGTTTTCTTCATTCTTCTTTGCTCCGGACTAGGAGAGACCCATCATTGCATCTAGAGGGCTGCTTGCAAGCTTGTAATATCCCAGTCACTACTCACCAAAGTAGGATGTAGAACAATGTTTTTGTGTAGTATGTTATACCAATTGAGCCTGAAGTCCCCTGTGACTATGGTCCCGAGTCCACAGGTGCAGCTACTTGGTCCCTCTGGGTAGCTGACTGTGGCCAAGAAGTGACTACAGCCTTTTTCCTTGTCAGCTCTACTATATACCTTGGAATTCTTCCAGAACATACAAATGAACTTGTAGAAACATTGTCTGCCAACCCTATACATGGTCTTGGGCACACTTCTTCCTGCACAGACATACCTAATAGTTCAGCCTGTCCACCCCTCTATCCAACAGTATATTCATGTTTGCCTTCACTGACGATGCAGTACTGTATGTGCAAAAGGGTTCTCCTTTGTTGTTTGTAACTCTTATGTACCTCTCTATGTCTTCCTCTTCCTCGATACCACTGTGTTGATCACTCATATTTGGTACGTTGCCCTTCCCTTCACAAAAATCAATACTTGACTCTATCTATCTAACAGGAGCTCTGGTAGCAGAGTGCCTAAGGCACTTGACTGCTCACCAGAAGGCTGGTGGTTCAAACCC
>NW_006922107.1:944952-946211 GCF_000298275.1 Orycteropus afer afer | reverse complement strand
TTGGTAGCTATTTTAAATGGCATTGATTTCCTTATTTCTTTTTCAGCAATCTCTTTGCTGGTGTAGTTGGAATTCAACTGATTTTTGGATGTTGATCTTGTATCCTGCAACTATGCTAAATCTCTGAATTAGTTCCAGTAGATTTTTTTACTGAGTCTCTTGGGTTTTCTAAATATAGATATAAGATCATATCATCAGCAAATAGAGATCACTTGACTTCTTCCTTACCAATTTGGATGCTTTTGATTTCCCTTTCTTGCCTTATTGCCCTGGCTAGGACTTCTAATACAATGTTGAATGCAAGTGGTGATAGAGAGCATCCTTGTCTGGTTCCTGTTCGCAAGGGGAATGGTTTCAGTCTCTCTCCATTGAGAATAATGTTGGCTGCCAGTTTCACATATATGCCCCTTATTATGTTGAGGAACATTCCTTCTATTCCTATTTTGCTGAGAGTTTTTATCAGGAAAGGGTGTTGGATTTTATCAAATGCCTTTTCTGCATTGATATGATCATGTAACGGTTTCATTATGTGATGAATGACATTGATTTTTGTTCTAATGTTGAAACACCCTTACATACCTGATATGAACCCCACTTGGTCATAATATATTATTATTTTGATGTGTTGTTGGAGTCTATTATTATCTTTCTCTCTAAGGTGTGTCTCTTGTAGACAGCATATTGATGGGTTATATTTTCTTATCTGTTCTGCAACTCTCTGTCTCTTGAGTAGTGCATTTAATCCTTTGACATTCAGTGTAATTATATATATTTATTTGTTGCTTTCATTTTATCATGTGCTTTTCCATGATGTTGCTGATTTATTTATTTCATATAATTTTCTGTGCTGGATTCATTTTGTTTATGAATCGTGTTATCATTTCCTTCATTGCTATTGTTTTAGTATTTGCTAAATATCTGTGCTGGTCCTCTTTTTATTTTGATGTGAAGTTTTATCATTTTTCTTTGAGGTTACCCTGTGATTTATCATTTTCTTCCCAAATTTAGAACAGCCTGTTCTATCTTGCAGCTGTCTTGACTTCTCTACCATTTAGAAATTCTGTAACTACACAATTTTCTCCCTGTCTTTGTCAATTGATGTCTCTGGTTCCCTGTTTACAATTTTGCTGGGTATGTATAATTCTTGGTGGGAGCTCTGGTAGTGTAGTGCCTAAGGCATTTGACTGCTAACTAGAAGGCTGGTGGTTCAAACCCACTAGCCACTCCTCAGAAGGAAGATGGGGCAATCTACTTCCATT
>NW_006922107.1:943197-944367 GCF_000298275.1 Orycteropus afer afer | reverse complement strand
TATTTCTGAAAATTTAGTATTAATCTTCTGGATTTATATCTAGATTTTGTATCATTTCTAATTTTTCATTTAGTTTGCCATTTTGTTGTATTTTCTTCCAAAATTGTTCTAAGACTTTCTCTGAGTTTTCCTTAATTTTGTCAGTGTTCTTCCTGATCTGTCTCTCAATCCGTTGAAGGTACCTAAAAATAATTCTTTTGAATTCCTTATCAGGGAGTTCTTATGTTGCTTCTTCCTCAGGGATGTGATTTGGGTCTGTATCCTTGTCTCTTGTTTCTCCTGCTTTATCTTACTTCTTTGTGTGGACTCTGATGCTCTGTTGTCTCCAAGACATTGTGACATTTTTGTGTTTGTATTTAATTAATGATTGTATGTTGGAGTGACTTGCCCACCATTTTCATTTTCTTTGTTTTGTTTGGACATTATCTACATAAGCAGTGTACTATGCTTCTCTATTTGCTAGTTGGTAGCACTTATGAACTTACCACCTGTCTCCTTCCCCACTGTTGGCCTCCCGTATATCCCTGCTGTCCTTCACAAACAGATCTTCTTCTTAGGTCCCTGGAATCCTAATGAGAATGCTTCACTTTAAATATCCAAAATGGCTGCCACTTGTAAAAATTCAAAATGCCTGTGCCCTCAGTCACTTTTAATATCCAAAGTGACCACCGTTTATAAACATTCAAAATGGCTGCACCCTCGATCATTCTAAATATCCCAAATGGCCTCTGCTTGTAAGCATTCATAATGATTGCACCATTGGTCACTTTAAATATCCAAAATGACCACCGCTTGCAAAGCATGAAAATGACTGCACCCTCCATACAACTGAAAGTCCACGGCTCAGATCATCTCCCTCCTTGTTGTTTCCCATCCTAGTCATTAGCCACCAGTGCAGTTGTCTCTGCAGCCCTCATAGACCAGGGGTTATCTTTAGGTCAATTCTCAGGTCCCAATATCACTTTAAAATATTCAGGCTTTTGGTCTTGTCAGAGTGGCTGACCTTCTGCTGCTCTGTACTTATCTGTACTCATTGTTTGCATTCAGGTTTTTCCACAGGTTGGTGCCTAATCCACTTCTGTATACTTCCTTTCAAAGCTCAGGGCTCCAAGATTATCTTCTGTATCTCTGTCAATTGGTTTCTCTTTTCTTTGTTGAAGAGTGTCTGTG
>NW_006922107.1:934529-941171 GCF_000298275.1 Orycteropus afer afer | reverse complement strand
AAAGATTCTGGGAAACATCAAGTTAGTTATTACTATAGTTTGAGATGAATTAATTGTTCTATGGGTCTTAATAGTGCTAGTAGGCCTGTCTTGATTTCTATGCTCCTTGGAAATGTTTAGTCTACATGTAAGAATATTAGGTGTTTCTTAAAAAAATGTTAGCTTTAACTTATTTTCTTCATATTACCAACTACAGAATTCTCAACAAACTTATAATTATTTTGCAGTATGTCTGGAACAAATTTGAATATTTTGCTCAGGTTCAGGTTGTTAGCAATAGTTTTCATTCCCATTAATTATTTTAATCTGTACTATTATAATAGTATGTACAACACAAGCTGAGAAGTACAATATTCTGGGTTTAAAGATTGGGAAAATGTTGGCCAGATCCTTAACCATCTAAATCAAAGATATAAGTTGTGTACCTTGTTCAAAATGTAAACCAAAATCCAGCCTCTAGTTTAACATATACAACAGTCAAAATTTATATGAAACAGCATTTAAAACACTCAGTATCTCACCCAACAAAAGCTAGTAATCCCAGAGAGATGGGAAACAGAAAAATTGAGTCCTAGGATTGTCCTAGCTTGCTGACTTGGGAGAGTTTTTAGGTTATGGTGCAGGGAGGGGGAACCCTGACAAGAGGCCAGAAGAATACCCTGAGTTGAAGAAATGCACCTGGAGAGAGCAGGGGACCTAGAGTTTGCAAGATAGAATACTAGAGAAGGGAGAGAGACTTCACAGAGAGAGAACACAAGAGATCCATAGGAGGTCCCCTGGAGTATTAAGCAAAATACTGATCAGTGCCAGTGTGTAAGGAAATTATCAAAGGCCCAAAAAAGAATTGCATGAAATGATTTAAAAGAACTCTTACAAGTCCAGGAATAGTGCTCATTCCCACCAGCTAGACTGGTACATCTAGAGTAGAGTACTCAGAATTGTATTACCTTGAAATTAGGAATAATTTGCCTTAGATTAAAATGGCTCTTGTCCTACCTTAAAAAAAAATTAAAAGCAAGACCCAAAAGGATTAATATGTTTCCAGTTACTTTTATTGCATTGTAAAACATAGCTTATGTTGTTGTTGTTGTTAGGTGGCATTGAGTTAGTTCCATCTCATAGAGACCCCATGTGCAATGAATGAAACACTGCCTGATCATGCACAATTCTCATAATCTTTGCCATGTTTGAGCCCATCATTGCAGCCACTGTCTCAATCCATCTCATTTGAGGGTCTTCCACATTTTTGCTGACCTTCTACTTTACCAAGCATGATATTCTTTTCTAGGGACAGGTCCCTTCTGATAACATGACTGAAATAGATTAGACAAAATCTGTCCATTCTCACTTCCAAAGGACATTCTGGCTACACTTCTCCCAGGAAAGATCTTTCTGTTCTAATAATCCATGGTTTTTCCAGTATTCTTCACCAACACCACAATTAAAAGGCATCAGTTCTCCTTTGATCTTTCTTATTCATTATCCAGCTATCACATACATATGAGTAGATTGAAAATACCATGGCCTGGGTTATGAGCACCTTCGACTTCAAAGTGACATCTTTGTTCTTTAACACTTTAAAGAGGTCTCTTGCAGCATATTAATCATTGCAACATGACTTGTGATTTCTTGACTGCTGCTTTCATGGGTGTTGGTCGTAGATCAAGGTAATGTAATCTTTGACAACTCTAATCTTTTCTACATTTATCATGGTGTTGCCTATTGGTCCAGTTGTTATAATTTTTCTTTTATTTATGTTGAGGTGTAATCCATACTGAATACTGTAGTCTTTGATCTTCATTAGGAAGTGTTTCAAGTCATCTTCACTTTCAGCAAACAAGGTTATGTCATCTGCATATCACAGGTTATTAATGAGTCTTCTCCCAATCCCAATTCTGCATTCTTCATATAGTCCGGCTTGTCAGATTACTTGTTCAGCATACAGATTGAATACATATGGGGAAAGGATATACTCCCTTCCTGATTATAAACCATGAAGTATCCCCTTGTTTTATTCACAGGACAGCCTCTTGGTCTATGTACAGATTCCTCAAGGGCAAAATTAGGTGTTATGGAATTCCCATTCTTGGAAATGTTATCCATAATTTGTTATGATCCACACAGTCAAATGCCTTTGAACAGTCAATGATATCAAGCCAACATCTTTCTGATATTCTTTGCTTTCAGCCAGATCTATCTGACATCAGCAATGATATCCCTCATTCCACATCCTCTTCTGAATCAGCTTGAATTTTTGGAAGTTCTCTGTCAATATACTATTGCAACAGTTCTTGAATTATCTTCAGGAAATTTTACTTGCATGTGATATTAGTGACACTGTTTGATAATTTCCACATTCTGTTGGATCACTTTTCTTTGGAATGGGTACAAATATGGATATCTTCAAGTCTTAAATATTTATAGGAATTCAAAAATATCAGCACCAAACAACATAAAATTCACAGACTTGACACCCAATCAAAACTTATCAGGTAAGTTAAATACACAAAGAGAGATAAAATTACACCAGGGCATTTCATAATCAAGTTGTTACAAAACAATGATAAAGAAAAAGTCTTAGAAGTAGACAAAGAAGAAAAATTTGTTAGGTACAGAGGACCAAAGGTAAGGATTACAATAGATTTATTATCAGAATCTCTGTAAGTAAGAAGGAAGTGGAGCAAATCTTTGAAGTATTGAAAGAAAAAAGTTATCCTAAAAATTAAAAATGAATGCAAAAAGTGTTTGCAAACATAATAAATTTGCACCACAAAAAAAGTTGATAGGAATCTTTTAAGTAGAAGGAATACAATACCAGATGGAAATATGTATGTACATTATGGAATGAAGAGCACCAAAAGCTTTAACTACATAGAAGTAACTACATAAGATTTTATCTTATTAGTTAATACTCTTAAAAACATAATCAACTGTTTAAAGAAAAATATTAATAATTTACTTTTGCTTTTATAATATGTGTACAAGTAACATGTATGACAACAATGATATAAAGCTTGAGAGGGGAGAAATGGAAGCATATCATTATAAATTTCTTGAACGACACCTGAAGTGTCATAAAATGAATTGAAAGTAGGCTATGAAAAGTTAAAGATCCATATAAATCCTAAAGCAACCACAAAAATAACCAAACAGAATTATAGGTAATAGATCACATAGGAGGTAAAGTGGATTCATAATAAACAATCAATTAACCCAAAAGAAGGCAGAGAAAGAAGAAAAGTGGGGCAAAAAACAGATGGAAAATAAAGGAAAAAAATAACATGATTCTATCTTTAAATCGGGAGCTCTGGTAGCATAGTGGCTAAGACACTTGGCACATAACAACAACATCAACAACATCTTTAAATCAAAATATATCAATAAAAAAAACCGAACTCACTGCCATTGCAACACTTCTTTGGGTTTCTGAGGCAGTATCTCTACAGAAGTCAAATGCCTTAGGCACTATGCCACCAGAGCTCCTAAAATATATCAATAGTAGCATAAAATGTAAATGGTCTAACCACCCAATTTAATAGTATATATTGTAAGATTGGATGAAAAAGCATGCCCCAAGTATATGCTACTTATAAGGAACACACTTGAAATATAAAGATGCAAATAGATTAAAAGCAAAAGAAAGGAAAAAAATATATGCCATGCTCATACAAATGTAAAATGGTTTAGCAGCTGTATTGATATCAGACAAAATAGATTTCAGAGCAAAGAATATTACTAGGGCTAAAGATGAGCAAATCCTAAATGTTTATTTGCTTATTAACAGAGCTTCAAATTCACAAAGCAAAAACTGATAGAATTGCAAGAAGTAAAAAAAAAAAAAAAATCAAAGTAAAATATTTTAACGCCATACTCTCAAAAATTGACAGAACAAATATGTAGAAAATAAGTAATGATCTGGAATACTTGAAAAACAGCACTCTCAACCAACTGGAACTATTTGAGATTTATAAACTACCATATCCAATAATAGCACAATATACATGCTTTTCAGTCTCACATGCAATATTCCCCAAGGGTCACATTTGACCAAAACACATATTTCAATAAATTTAAAATTATTCAAGCCATACAAAATATGTTTTTGGACCTCAGTGGAATAAAGTCAGAAATGAATAAAAGAAAGATATTTGGTCAAATATCCAAATATTTGCAGACTAAGTAGCATACTTCCAAATAACCCACAAGTCAAAGAAGAATTACAAAGGGAAATTAGAAAGTAGAACTGAATGAAAATAAAAACCCAATATATGAGAATTTGTAAAATTAAACTAACCAACCACTCAAACACTACAGTCCAGTCGGATTCTACTCATGGCAACTCCTTGTTGGGTTTCCGAGGTGGTATCACTACGGAAGTAGATTGCCCAACCTTCCTGCCGAGGAGTGGCTGATGGGTTTGAACCACCAGCCTTCTGGTTAGCAGTCAAATGCCTTAGGTACTACTAGCAGTGATTAAAAGAGAAATTGGTAGTACTAAAATTTCAATATTAGGGGAAAAAAGGGAAGGTTTTCAAATCAATAACCTCAGCGGCCACATCAAGAAAATAGAAAAAGAGTACATGAAACCTAAAATAAATATATAAAAGGAAATAATAAATATCAGAATGAAAATAATTGATCTAGAAAGCAGATAATACAGAAAGTGAATGAATTAAAAAAACTGATTCTTTGAGAAGATCAATAAATTTGATAACCCTCTAGCCAAACTGATTAGGAAAAAAAGAGCGAAGACCCAAATTAGCAATATTGAGAATGAGAGAAGTGATCTCACTACAGATCCTACAGCTTTTAAAAGAATAATAAAGGGATATTATGAACAATGTTAGGCTAATAAATTCAACAAACTAGATGAAATGGATGAAGCTCTTGAGGGAAAAAAAAAAAAAGCAAACTCTCAAAGCTCACTCAAAAGGGAATTGACGGAAATTGAATTTTTACCTATGAACCCTCCAAAAAGAAAACACCAGCCCAACATTGCTCTACTGGAAAATTCTACTACATATTTAAGTAATAAATAATACCAAGTTAATAAAAATTATTTGATGAATAAGGCTCCATTTTAATGGTATAAAGCAATTTATATCTCCTATCATCTTTCCCAAGGAGTCCTGGTGGTGCAGTGGGTAAAGCATTTGGCTGCTAACTAAAATGTCGGTGGTTCACTACTCTGTCCTATAGGATCACAATGAGTTGGATCAACTAGATGGTAGTGGGATTTTATTTTATTTATTTATTTATTTATGTCATCCTTCCACCTCAAGTTTGTTTTGTTATCACTTGGCACATAAAGAATGTAAAGCATTAAGAGGTTAAGTCACTTGCCTGGTCACAGGGCATGTAAATGGCCAACCCCTTACCTCAACTGAGATCTCTGTCTCCAAATTAATCCTTTTTCATCTATAACCCACACTATTTGTTTCTTTGTCTGTCCTGATGTGTGTGGTGTTGTGATGCCAGAAGCTATGCTAATGGTATTCAAATACCAGCAGGTCACATATGGTGAACAGGTTTCAGTGGAGCTTCCAAACTAAGACAGACTAGAAAGAAGGATCTTGTGATCTTCTTCTAAAAGAATTTGGCCATTGAAAACTTTACAAGTGGCAGCAGAACATTGTCTTATATAGTGCCTGAAGATGGACCCCTCAGCATGGAAGCACTCAAAACACAACTAGGGAAGAGCTGCCTCCTCGAAGTAGAGTCGACCTTAATGATATGTTCAGAGTAAATCTTTTGGTACCTTCATTTATTGATATGGAATCACTCAAAATGAGATGAAACAGATGCAAACATCCATTAATAATTGAAATGTAGAATGTACAAGTATGCTTCTAAGAAAATTGGAAGTTATCAAAAGTGGAATGGATGCATAAAGATCTATATTCTAGGAATTAGTGAGCTGAAATGAAGTGGTGTTGGTTATTTTGAATAAGAATTATAGGCTCTATTATGTTAGAAATGACAAATTGAAGAGGAATGGTGTTGCATCCATCATCTAAAAAAACATTTCAAGATCTATCTAGAAGTAAAACATTGTCAGGTGATAGGATAATACCCATATGCCTACAAGGACGACCAGTTAATATTATTATTACTCAAATTTATGCACTAACCACTAAAAGCAAAGATGAAGAAATCAAATATTTTTACAAATTTCTGCAGTAGGAAATTGACCAAAAGTGCAATCAAAATGCATTGATAATTACTGGTAATTGGATTGCAAAAGTTGGAAATGAAGAATAATCAGAAGTTGGAAATTATGGCCTTGGAGATAGAAAGTATGCCATATGATAGAATTTCCTAAGACCAACGACTTAATCTTTGTAACGACTTTTTTTTTTTTTGGCAATGTAAAGGGCATTGGAAAGTGGACCTCACTGGATGGAATACACAGGAATCAGACTGACTACAAGGCCAGGAGTGAAGTACGGAAAAGACTATCAACTACTCATATGCAAGTTCAAGTTGAAACTGAAGAAAATTTAAACAAGTCCATGAGAGCCAGAGTACAACCTTGAGTATATCCCATGTGGATTTAGAGACTATCTGAACAATAGACTTCATGCACTGAACACCAGTGACCAGACAACTTGTGAGATGGCATCAAGGTCATCAGACATGATA
>NW_006922107.1:931768-934199 GCF_000298275.1 Orycteropus afer afer | reverse complement strand
GTACCAAAAAGAATTAGTCAATGTTCAACCATTTCATGAGGTAATATATCATCATGAATCAATAGTATTGAAGGAAGAAGTCTAAGCTACACTTGAAGGCATTGGCAAAACACAAGCCTCCAAGAATCAATGGAATGACAACTGAGATGTTTCAACAAACAAATGCAATACTGGAAGTGCCCACATGTCTATGCCAAGAAATCTGGAAGATAGCTACCTGGACAATCTACTGGAAAAGATCCATATTTGTACCCTTTCTACAGAAAAGTGATCCAACAGAATACAGAAATTATCAAATAATATCAGTAATATCACACTAAGTGAAGTTTGGATGAAGATAATTAAAAAACAGTGGCAGCAGTACATTGACAGGGAACTGTCAGAAATTCAAGCTGGCTTCAGAAGAGGACATGGAATGAGGGATTTCATTGTTGATATCCAAGATGGATCTTGGCTGAAAGCAGGGAATACCAGAAAGATGTTTACCTTTGTTTTATTAACTATGCAAAGGCTGTGCAGATCATAACAAATTATGGATAACATTAAGAAGGGGAATTCCAAAACACCTGATTGTGTTAATGCAGAATCTATACATAGATCAAGAGGCAGTTGTGCAAACAGAACAAGGGATTCTGCTTGTTTAGAACTGGGAAGTGTGTGTCATGGTTGTATCCTTTCACTATATTTACTCAGTCTGAATGCTGAGCAAACAATCTGATAAGCTTGACTATATGAAGAAGAACCTGGCATCAGAACAGGAGGAAGATTCATGAACCTTCAATATGCAGATGATACCACCTTGTTAGCTTAAAGTGAAGAGGACTTAAGCACTTACTGATGAAGATCAAAGACTACAGCCTACAATATGGATTACATTTCAACATAAAGAAAACAAAAATGCTCACTACTGGACCAATAAGCAAGATCATTATAAACGAAGAAAAGATTGAAAAAGTTTTACTTTTATCCACAATCACAGCCCATGGAAGCAGTAGTCAAGACATCAAATGACGTATTGCATTGGGCAAATCTGCTACAAAAGACCTCTTTAAAATGTTAAAGCGCAAAGATGTCACTTGGAGGACTAAGGTGCACCTGACCCATGTCATTGTATTTTCAGTCACCTCATATGTATGCTGTGGTAGTTCAGGTTGTGTGTCAAAATGGCTGGACCATGGTTTTGAGTGGCTGGGAAGCTGAACACAGTTATTCCCTATGATGAGATTGAATGTGGAGTAATCAACTCCATGGTAGAATCTGCTGTGAGCAGCTAATTAATTGCCTTTGGGATGTGACCTGCTTCTGGCGTATAAGGAGAAGCTTTGGGAATGGTCTCTAGCTTTTGGCACATCTGGGTCTTGCATTTGGTCAAGTCTTCATTCATCTCTTTGGCCTGCCATGCTCCCTGCCAATCTTGGGATCGTTCCTGGACTTGAACCAGTGGTCTGCCCTGTTGTATGCTAATGTTGAGACTGTGCTGTTCTTGTCAATCCTGGATTTGTCAGCCTCAGCACTCAGCACCTGCCTGAGTCAGAAAAAGCCTCCAGCTCTAATGAGCCTGTAACAGGAGGCAGAGCTTAAGCACAAGGAAGAAAAGCCTTCAACTAGGCCCTAAACTCACTGTCACTGAGTCTATTGGACTCATAGCAAACCCTCTTTGGTTTTTCAAGGCGGTATCTCTATGGAAGTAGATTGCCCAACCTTCCTTCCCAGGAGCAGGTGGTGGGTTTGAATTGCCATCCTTCTGGTCAGCGGTCAAATATGCCTTAGGCACTGCATCACCAGAGGTGGTATTTTGAACTCGGACTTCTAGCCCCCTAAACTGTACGAGAATAAGTCCCTGTTTGTTAAGCCATCCATTTGTGGTATGAGAACAAACACAAATGTGAAAGCTGGACATTGATTAAGGAAGATTGAAGAACGGATAGATTTGAATTATGGTGTTGGAGAATACTGAATATATCATGAACTGCCAAAAAGACAAATCTGTTTTGGAAGAAATACAAACAGAAGGCCCCTTAGAAGAGAGGATGGTGAGACTATGTCTCATGTACTTTGGGCATGTTATCAGGAGGGACCATTCATTGGAGGAGGATTGTGTTTTGTAAAGCAGAAGGTTAATGAAAAAGAGAAAGACCCTCAAGAAGATAGAATGACCCCAGTGGCTACAAAAATGAGCTCAAACATAGCAACAAGTGTGAGGATGGGGCAAGGGAAGGCAATGTTTCATTTTGTTGTACACAGGGTTGCTAGGACTCAGAACCTAATAGATACCATTTAACAACAGCAGTGAGGACAACCCACCACTTTGCTGTTCACTAAGTCTCAACAAAATATATGTACTTTGTCTTATTATTTCAAGGACTTACACTCACCTTTTCTAAAACAAGATCACGACTATATTCACACTAAGGTTTTTTTTCTTTTTTAA
>NW_006922107.1:929968-930801 GCF_000298275.1 Orycteropus afer afer | reverse complement strand
GGCAAACTGATTTAATCACATGTAACTACTCTATAAAAGCAACTGAAGTAGTGTTTGACTGAACTGGGCATCATAGCTCATCCAAATAGGCACATAAAATTAACCTTCACACATGGTAATTCTATATTTAACTTTTCGAAAAACTGCCATTCTGTCTCCCACAGTTGTTGCACTATTTTACACCACCACCAATGATAGATAATAGTTCCAAGTTCTCCATATCCTTGCCAACATTTGTTATTTTCCACTTTCCTGAAAATAGTTATTCTGCACAGTAAGCTTTTAGCACAATATCTTTATCGCCATTGTTTCTATTTCAAAGGTATTTGTGTTTTGTAACAGTGTACATGTACTATCTCATTTAATCTAAAGACCACACTATGAGGTGCTTCTATGATTATACAGATTCCAAAACTGAGGCATAGAGAAGTTACTTGCCTAAATACACACAGCTAATAACTGTAGGAGTAAGGCACTGTATCTACGTATTCTGAATTTCCAGAAACTGTGATCTTAACCAAAAGATCATTGACTCCAAGAAACAGGATAAATATAATAATTATACCCAAATGACTTTGAGGAAATAAATTGTGATAGATTATTTAGAGTATTGTGGTTTTTTAAAACAGAGGTGAGACTACAGCATTAACATTAATGATTAATAAGCATGGACTTAGGATCTCTGGTAGCATAGTGCCTAGGGCACTTGACTGCTAACCAGAAGGCTGGCGGTTCAAACACACCAGCCACTCCTCTGAAGGAAGATGGGGCAATCTACTTCCATAGTGATATTGCCTTGGAAACCCAAGGAGGGGTCGCTATGAGTAGAGTCT
>NW_006922107.1:923971-925838 GCF_000298275.1 Orycteropus afer afer | reverse complement strand
TTGGTCAATGACATGAGACAAAGTATATGTGAACTGCTGTATGAAAAGTGAATTTACTCTTTAAATCTTCACCCAAATCCTAATAAAAAAAAAAAAAAGAAGAATTGATGCTTTTAAGTTGTGGTGTTGGCAAAGAACACTGAAAGTACCATGGACTACCAAAAGAACAAATAATCTGTCCTGGAGGAAGTGCAGCTGAATGCTCCTTGGAAGCAAGAATGGCCAGACTTCATTTCACCTACTTCAGTCATGTTGTCAGAAGGGACCATTCCTTAGAGGAGGATATCATGCTTGGCAAAGTGGAGGGTCAATGAAAAAGGAGAAGACCCTCAATGAGATGGATTGACACAGTGGTTGTCACTATGGGCTCAGGTGTAGCAAGGATTGTGAGGCTGACACAGGACTAAGCAGTGTTTCCTTCTGTTGTACATAGGGTCACTATGAGTCAGAGCTGACTAGATGACAACTAACAACAACAACAACAACAACAGTTGTTAGAAGTCATTGGGTTGACTCCAACTCATAGCTACCCTATGTATAACAGAACAAAATGCTGCCTGGTCCCCCACCATCCTCACTATCCCTGGTATGCTTGAGACCATCATTGCAGCCACTGTGTCGAAATCTCATTGAGGGTCTTCCCTTTTTTCTCTGTCCCTCTACTTTGCTAAAGCATGATGTTCTTCTCCAGGGAATGGTTCATTCTGACAACATGACCAAAGTAAGAGAGATGAAGTTAGGCCATTCTCATTTCCAAAGAGCATTCCAGTTACACTTCTTCCAGAACAGTTTTGTTCCTTCTTCTGGCAGTCCATGGTATTGACAGTATTCTTTGCTATTACTGCATTGCAAAGATATCAACTCTTCAGTCTTCAATATTCATTATCTAGGTTTCACATGTATATGAGGTGATGGGAAAATACCACAGCTTTGGTTAGGCACATCACTTTAGTCTTCAAAGTGTGATTTTGCTTGTTAACACTTTAAAGAGATCTTTTGCTGAAGATTTGCACAGTGTAATATCACATCTGATTTCTTGACTGCTACTTCCATGGGTGTTGGTTGTGGATCCAAGTAGAAAAAAATCCCTGACAACTTCAATCTTTTCTCCATTTATCATAATGTTGCTTGTTGGTCCAGTTGTGACTATTTTCATTTTATTTATGTTGAGATGTAACCCATATTAAAGATTGTAGTCTTTGGTCTTCATCAGTAAGCGCTTCAAGTCATCCTCACATTGAACAAGAAAGATTGTGCCATTTGCATATAGCAGGTTGTTAATGAGTTGTCTTCCTCCTATTCTGATGCCGCCTTCATATAGTCCAGCTTCTCTGATTATTTGCTCAGCATACAGATTGAAGAAGTATGGTGAAAGGATACAACCTTGACACACCTCCCTTCCTGATTTTAAACCATGCAATATTCCCTTGTTCTGTTTGAACAATTGTCTTTTAGTCTACAGGTTCTTCATGAGCACAATTAAGTCTTCTGGAATTCCCATTTGTTGCAATGTTATCCATAACTCATTATGATCCAGTCTAATGCCTTTGCATAGTCAATAAAACATGGGTAAACATCTTTCTTATATTTCCTTTCAGCCAAGATCAATCTGACATCAGACATGATATCCTTCATTCCATGTCTTCTGAATCCAGCTTGAAGTTTTCAAAGTTCCCTGACAATATACTGCTGCAACCATTTTTTTTTCTTTTTTATTTTTTTATTAGGATTTGGGTGAAGATTTACAGAGTAAATTCACTTTTCATACAGAAGTTCACATACACTTTGTCTCATGTCATTGACCAAAATTTACAATGCAACAGCTCCCCTCCCACTTCCTCCCCATAGTTACCTCTTCCCAGTGTCC
>NW_006922107.1:916388-923511 GCF_000298275.1 Orycteropus afer afer | reverse complement strand
ATGCTGCAACCATTTTTGAACTATCTTCAGCAAAGTTTTATTTGCGTGTGATATTAATGATATTGTTCAATAATTTCCACATCCTGTCGAATCACCCTTCTTCGGAATGAGCACAAATATCAATGCCTTCCAGTAAGCTGTTTGGGTAGCTGTCTTCCATATTTTTTGGCAGAAAGGCATACGCACTCCAGCATTGCATCCATTTGTTGAAACACCTCAATGGGTATTCCATCAATTCCTGGAACTTTGATTCTTGCCAATACCTTCAGTGAAGCTTTGATGTCTTCCTTCAATACCCTTGGTTCTTGATCATATGCTTCTTACTGAAATAGTTGAAAACTGAGCAATTCTTTTTGGTACTCTGTGTATTCTTTCTATTTTTGATACTCCCTGAACCGTTCAGTATTTTTGCCATAGAATTCTTCAATATTGCAACTCAGGTCTTGGATTCTTTTTCCTCGTTTCTTTGCCCTGAGAAATGCTGAATGTGTTGTTCTCTTTTGGTTTTCTAACTCCAGATCTTTGCACATTTCATTATAACAATTGACTCTGTCTTTTTGAGCCACTCTTTGAAATCTTCTATTCAGCTCTTTTATTTCAACATTTCTTCCTTTTGCTTTAGCTACTCTCCATTCAAGAGCAAGTTTTGGTGTGTCTTCTGACATCCATTTTGGTCTTTCTTTTCTTTCCTTTTTAATGAACTTTTGCTTCCTTCATGTGTGATGTTCTTGATGCCATCCCACAATTCCTCTGGAATTTACCATGTCATTAATGTAGACTCTACTTTGAGGAAGCAGCTCTATCCCAGTCATATTTTGAGGGCTGCCAACCCGAGGGCCTCATCTTTCAGCACTATATCAGACAATGTTTCATGGCTCTTCATAAAGTTTTCCAGTAACATATCACACTGTATTTCATTGCTATTCGTAAGATTTTTAGTGGTCAGTTTTTTCAGAAGTGGATGACCCCATTCTTTTCCCCAGTTTGTCTTAGTCTGGAAACTTGAATGATATCTGTCTACCATGTGTGACCCTGATGGTATTTGAAACACTGGTGGCATAGCCTCCAGACTCATAGCAACATGCAAGCCACCACGGTAGGACAAACTGACAGACAAATGGTGGACCTTCCTAAGTACTTTCCTCAATTAATCTTTTGCTTCTCTAATCCTATCTTGACATCTGCTTCTTGTAGAAACCCAAACTGATGCAGTCTAGGATTTTTTTTACAGCAAATACACTTTAAGGAAAATCAATATTGTATGAGATGCAAAATCATAATAAATGACATCAAGGTTATCATAGCAATATTTTATAAAGTTAAACAATTATTTAACCAATATTATTACCAATAATAATAATAATAACTTTAATGAAAGTTAATATTTATTATGCACTGTGCTATTCATTATTTTTGGTGTTTTTCAGACATTATCTTTTTTAACTCTCCATATCTTCATAATCTTATGTAGTAAACATTATTAATCCTCCCCCTTCATGATTATAAAGATTAAACAGCATTATAAAGAAATTAAACAACCTGCTCAGGTTCACACTATTGTTAAATAATTGAAGTAGTTTCCAAATCCTGGTAGTCTGCCACTAGAACCCATACTTTCATTATTACATTATTTAATCTGATCTACATGTCTCAGTTGGCTTCTCCAACTTCATGACATGCACCATTCCCAGACACCTAAGTCAGACTTCTTATGTCATTTCCCAGGCTGATTATTTTAAATTAGTGAATGAGTGGATAAATAAATAAATAAAGCAATGACTCCCCACTTCTCCCTCTCTACAGCACCTTGTGACTACTAATTTGCTTTCAGTGTCTGCTGATTTTCCTATTATAGATATTTCATATAATAAAATCATACAATATGTGGCTTTTTATATCCAGTTTCTTTCATTTAGTATAATGCTTTCAAGGTTCATCCATGTCACAACATGTTTCAAAAATTTATTTGTCTTCATAGCTGAATAATATTTGCAGTGTAGTAAATTACCTGGTATGGCTTTTCTAGCCATAAGTCTTTGTAAACTCCATGGTGGAATTTTCTGTGAGAAACTGAGTAGCTCCTGATTGTTAAAATCATCCACCTGGGGTATTTCTTTTGGGAGCAGCACAAAGTAATTTTCTTGGAAATTCATGCTTTCTCTCAGGTATATAGAATTTTGAGGTTGGGATTAGTTGGTTTGGCCTCAAGGAGGCCTCCTAGAGACAGAAGAAATCTGTCTGACTGCTGGCTCTGAAAGACATGCTGCTGAGAGAAACACGCTCCTGAGAGACACGTGCTGCTGAGAAAGAGATGCTGAGAGACATGCACTGCTGGGTGAGATACTGAGAGAGACTCTTGGCTGAGAGATGGCAGGCTGAGAGAGATTGAGCGTTGTTCCTGAACTTGAATTGTAGCCTGGTGCTTCCCTTATAAACCCCATAATCTGTGAGTTCTGTGTGGCCACTACAGCAAATTATCAAACCCAGCAGAGAGGTGGTGGGTGCTGTGGGAGGAAAGGTTGGTATCAGGGTTGGTGAAAGGGCTGGAGGGAGGTGGCATGTCTGGCCTCACAAGGATAGGCCTTGGGCTGCTGATGGTGATTCTGTCTTCCTCTTGTGGGGTTAGAGGAGATCTGAAGTTGCGGCCTCCTTGCCTCTTTGGGAATATTCCATTGTATATAGATACCACATTTTATTGATGCATTCCTCTGTTGATGGACACGGGTTATTTCCATCTTTTGGCTAGTGTGAATAATACTGCAATGAACATTGATATACTCATATCTGTTTCAAACCCTGCTTTCATTTTTTTTTTTTTTTTATTCTTAGGAGTAGAATCCCTGGGTCATATGGTAATTCTAAGGACCTCTCGTTGCTTAGTGGTTAAAGCATTTGGCTGCCAACCTAAATGTTGGTGGTTTGAACCCACTAGCCACTCTGTAGGAGAAAGATGGGGTAGTGTGCTTCTGTAAAGATCTATAGCCTTGGAAACCTTATGATGCAGTTCTACTCTGTCCTATATTGTTGCTATGAGTTGGAATTGATTTGATGGCATTTAAAAAAATAATAGTAATAACATGTTTAACTTCCGAGGAACCACTAACTGCTTTCCACTGTAGCTGCACCATTTTACATTTTCACCAGCAGTAATAGAGGGTTCTAATTTCTCCATATCCTCACTAACAGTTTTTATTTTCTGTTTATATGATAAGAGGTGTCCTAGAGTGCAAAGTATCATGATAACTGAATTGGTACCTTGTTGTGGTTTTGATTTGCATTTCCACAATAACTGTTTATATTGAGCTTCTTTTCATTGTGTGTGTGTGTTCATTGTCCATTTGTGTATGTTGTTGTTGTTGTTGTTATGTACTGTCAAGTCGGCCCCGACTCATAGCGACCCCTCCTTGGGTTTCCGAGGCAGTATCACTACGGAAGTAGGATTGCCCTACCTTCCTTCCGAGGAGTGGCTGATGGGTTTGAACCGCCAGCCTTCTGGTTAGCAGTCAAATGCCACTATGCTACCAGAGCTCCTTGAAAACAAACAAACAAAAAAATCACTGCCGTAGAGTCAGATCTGACTCATAGCGACCCCTCCTTGGGTTTCCAAGGCGGTATCTCTGTGAAAATAGATTGCCCAATCTTCCTTCCAAGGAGTGGTTGGTGGGTTTGAACTGCCAGGCTTCTGGTTAGCAGTCAAATGTCTTAGGAACTATGCCACCGAGCACCTATATTCTTTGAAGCAATGTGTATTTAAGTCCTTTGCCCATTTTGATAATGGCTGTTTGCCTTTCTGTTGTTAAGTTAAAGGAGTTCTTCATATATGATGGATTTTATATAGCCTTAGCCAACATATGATTTCCAAATATTTTTTCTCATTTTCTAAATTGTCTCTTTACCCAGGCTGATTCTTGATCCCAGGTATGCTTTGGCCCAAATTGCAAGGTTTTCATAGACAAACAGAAGACTGGTGATGCAGTGGTTTAGCACTCAGCTGCTAACTGAAAATTTGGCAGTTCTAACCCACCAGCAACTCTGTGGGAGAAAGATGTGGCAGTCTGCTTCCATAAATATTTAAAGCCTAAGAAAACCTACAGAGCAATTCTACTCTGTCCTATAGGGTCACTATGTCAGAATCAACAACCAAGGATGCAGTAAAATGTGTCTCTGTATTAGCCTTATGATCTCAAATCTGAGAGACCTCAAGATGTGAAGACCAAGGACACTACCTTCTGGATGTCAAGGGAAGACATCACATTCAGATGGTCACTCTCATTATAATCTTATCTTAAAAAAAAAAGTAGGAACTCAAAATGATTCTGTGTACAAATTGAAAGATGATTGGAATAATTTTTGCCTTATTACTCAAATTACAAATATGACTTAAAAGGGTGTCAATAAGGTCTGCTGACTTTAAATTAACTTTGTGATGAAAACTCTGGAGATAGTGATTAAAATTTTCTTCAGAATTCTGACACTGACATTTATCTAAGTCGTTTCTAGGAGCTACACTTAAATCAGCATCAGTCTAAGAGGTTATTGTTCATGTTGAAATGTTTAGTAATGTGTGGCCATATTATATTTGGTTTATAGGCTCAAAGGCCTAGGTGTTTAGTAGAGGTTGAATGGAAAGCACCAGAAAAACATAACTTTGGTATTGCCATATTCAAACATTACCCAAGGCTCTCTTCTGAATTATGCAAAGTTTAAAGCAATCTTATTCTTAACAGATAACTGCAAGAAAGAAACCCTTTAAAAATCCACAGAATTGATTTTTGAGTTCTTTGTAAGTTCATATAGGATCACAAATGAATTATGAATGTTGGGAAGTTATAAGACATCAGTGTAAATCCATAACAAGGATGGGCAAACCTGTTCCAATAAAATTAGAATGCAGTCTGAAACCTAAAAATCTTTTACCAAATCAGAACTTCCTTAAATTTGGAAAAGTTTCATGGAATATTTTCAGAAGTATGTGTCTCCACATTTGCAGATCTATTTCAAAGCAGGAATAAGAAATAAATAAGCTCATGGTGAGAGGACTAGGCCTGCTCTAACTTTTACAAATTCTTGACAAGCTCAGTAAATATTAAATAATAAGAAAAGCGAGGTCTCAAAGCAGTTCTTGATGACCAGAAATCAGGAAAGATTAGTCAATTACTGTAAGCTGAGAAATCGGAGTTTTTGTTCACTTACGTATAAATGATTGCACTGAATGTTATTTATTGTTACAGTAGCTTATAATAAACTGTAAGAAGATGGCACTAATAAACATGATGTTCAGCTTGAATTTTAATTGCTCTGTTCCTATATTGAACATAATTTGAGGACTGTTAACTTGTAAGAACTGACTACAGAAATGGAAATATATAATAATGTTACCCTACTTTTTGGGTTTGCTGATCCTAAGCACAGCTGCATCCACTAGTTTGCATAAACATTCATTTATTACACCACTTTACATCATGTCAATCATGGAACAAATTTGTATGAGTAGAATATCCTCATATTTGTTAGTAATTTCTGTACCATTCTTGAAATCATCTTAGAATATACATAAATTTCTCTGGGCAGCTAAACTTTTGTGTTTTTTTCCCAGTGCCTAGATCCACTACTGTTCAATATACCACAAAAAGTTTGCATAGTGGATTTTCATATATTATCCAGTAATTTTCCATGAAGATTAAACATTTTACTAATATTAAATTCCATTGATAACAAAACGTCAATGGTACTTTCAACTTGTGTCCTGATTCACAAGTGCTTTCATGCATAGCAAATTGACTTTCTCTTCAATGAGTCGGCAGAACATGTATTCTGTTTCACTGATGAAGAAACTGAGGTTTTCAATTGAATAGGGACATATTGTCAATTCTGATGTTGCCCAAAGAAATGTCCTAAAAGGATCAGACTTAGCCAATGTAAGGTAAATAATAGTGCACAACAACACCACTACAAAACATGAGGCAAATTCAGGAAAACAGACCAAGGCAAAACAAATAAAGAATGAATAGCTTCTTTAAATGCAAATTTATTATGTGGCTTATAAGGCACCTGAGTTCCGGCTACAATACCATGGATGTAGCAAGTGCTCCATGGGCAAGAAGATGAAGCAAGTGTTATAAAATAAATAGACCACAGGCCTCACAGAAAACCTTGCTGGCCCAAATTCAGCCTGTATCATTTACTAGCTATTTGACATGATCTGGTCACATCATCACTCTAATCCTGTTTCCTCTTCAGTAAAATGTGTATGACGATAATGCTTATTTTTAAAAATGTGGTTAGAAAATAAAATAGGTTAAATGGCTGGCATGATCAAAAATATTACTTCTTCTACCAACTTGCTCCATGAAAGCTAAAATATGACCTTGATTATATCCCTCCTGAATTTAGAGACCATCTAAAGAACAGATCTGATGCATTGAACACCAATGACCAAAAAACCAGAGGAATTGTGGGGCGGCATCAAGAACATCACCAACAAAGAAAGCAAAAGGTCACTAAAAAGACATGAAAGGAAGAAAAGACCAAAATGGATGTCAGAAGAGATTCTGAAACTTCTCCTTGAATGGAAAGTAGCTAAAGCAAGTGGAAGAAATGACAAGATAAAAGAGCTGAATGGAAGATTTCAAAGAGCAGCTAGAAAAGACAAAGTCCATTATTATAATGAAATGTGCCAAGAGTTGGAGTTTGAAACCCAAAAGGGAAGAACACGCTCAGCATTTCTCAAGCTGAAAGAACTGTGGAAAAAATTTAAGCCTTGAGTTGCAATAGTGAAAGATTCTATGGGCAATATATTGAATGATGCAGGAAACATCAAAAGAAAATGGAAGGTATACACAAAGTCACTATACCAAAAAGAATTGGTCATTGGTCACCCATTTCAGGAGGTGGCATATGATCAAGAACCAATGGTATTGAAGGAAGAAGTCAAAATTGCACTGAAGGAAGTGGCAAAAAACAAGGATCCAGGAATTGGCAGAACAGACATTGTTTCAACAAAGAGATGCCATGCTGGAAGCATTCACTCAGCTATGTCAGGAGATTTGGAAGACCTGGCCAACTGACTGGAAGAGATCCATATTTGTACCCATTCCAAAGAAAGGTGATCCCACAGAATGTG
>NW_006922107.1:913229-915558 GCF_000298275.1 Orycteropus afer afer | reverse complement strand
ATGAATAAGGAACACTGAAGAAGAGTCTATGCTTTTGAGTCATGGAGTTGGTGAAGAATACTGAAAGTACCATGGACTGCTAAAAGAACTAACAAATCTCTCCTGGAAGAAGTGCAACCAGAATGCTCCTTGGAAGCAAGAATGGCCAGACTTCATCTTATCTACTTTGGTCATGTTGACAGAAAGACCATTCTCTGGTAAAATGGAGGGAAAATGAAAAACAGGAGGCCTTCAATGAGATTGGTAGACATAGTGGCTACAACAATGGGCTCAGGTATAGCCAACATTGTGAGGCTGACACAGGACCAGGCAGTGTTTCATTCTGTTGTACATAAGGTCACTATGAATCAGAGGCTACTCAACAGCACTGAACGACAATAACCAACTTGCTGAAGCTATGTAAGTAAGATGTGCACAGAGAAGTAGAATCTGCAAACAATGGAAACAGTAAACCAAAACAACAGCAAAAGACTTTATGTGTGCAGAATGGATGAATAGTTTCTTCAGTCACCCTCTGGAATTTTCCTCCAAACTTACAAGTGTTAAAATGTTGTTAAGAACATTTCCTTTAATAATGATAAAAGTAAAATTAATATGTCAAAAAATATATTTCAGTTAACAAATCCTGACCTATTTTCTGATTAAGCTGTTTAGTTGTATTTGTTTTGAATAACCATAGGTAATTTTGAGTGGCTTCATTTCATCATTCATATTATACCTTAAAGTGAAATCATTCAAATATTTTCTTAATGTGCAAACACAGCTAATTTTTCCTTTTGACCCATCATGGTCTATTATTAAAAAACTAGTGGAGTTTGGTTAATTTTTGAGTAGGAATATTCTCCTCCATCTTATTTAAATGCTTATCTATAAGTTGTAAAATATATTTTTCTATGTTATCTTTTGTGCATGGTAAAACAAACCAAAACGACATTCACTACCATCAAGTTGAATCTGACTCTTGGTGACCCCATTGTATTTCCTAGGTGATAAATCTTTATGGAAATAGATTGCCCCATCTTCCTTTCACAGAGCCACTGGTAGGATTGAACTACCAGCCTTCTGGTTAGCAGTCAAATGCCTTAGGCACTACGCCATACTCCCAGTTAAAACAGCAAATGCTTATATATGCTTTGAAAGGAAATCTAAAGTTAAGATGAGCAAGACTATAACATAAAAAGTCTTCCCACTAGCCTATCAAATTTTTGTCTTGTTTTGTTTTAATCAGTAATCCAATTTCATTAAATATATTTACTTTAAATTGAATAATTATTTTGTTAATCTTAGAAGATCAGAACTAAATTGGTTACGATAGTCAATAAATCTTAAAATAGTGATGTTTTGAGCTCTATAAAACTTGTGATTTGTGTCAAAAGATATATGGACTACAGGTATAGCCTAGGAAATAACATGCCCAATATGTGATTTACTCATTACACAGGGGTGCATTTTAAATAACAATTACCACTTTGTCAAAGAGCATTCTCTTATTAGCAGTCTGAGGTTGATTTAATTTTTTTTAATACTTTGGGTGCAAATTTACATAGCAAACTTGTTTTGAATTCAATTGTTCATGCACATCTGATTTCATGGCCTCATTACTGTCCCCAACCATAAAAAACTCTCCTTCTCTCTCCTCCCTATGACCACCCCGTCCCTGTACCCTTCTTATCTATGCATTCCTGTCTGTTCAGCTTTCCCTCTATGTGAGTACTACCTCTCTGGTGTCTCATGGCTGCTTGATCCAAGTGGTGCACCTCCCTAGAGTAGGTGGGTTCAATGACCTGGGGTAGGTGTTTTGTATGTAGGTCTTTCTCCTGTTGAGCTGAGGCCCAGTTCGTGGGAGTGAGTCAATATGTAGGACCGAAGAATAACCTGGGGCCATAGTCTTGAGGGTTCCAACAATCTCTTTCCAACCAGTTATTCTGGTTATTTTTGTGTTTTTGAATTTTGTTCCACATTTTTCCTCTGACTCTATCCAGAATCACCAGATTTGATTCCTTTCCTAGCAGTTGGCTTTGGTAGCTGGGTACCATTTGCTTCTTCTTGACTCTGGTCATGGAGGCTGAGATCCTCATGGTCCATCTTATCTGTGGACTAATTGTTTCCAGATGACTGATTTTCTTCACTCTTCTTTGCTTCAGAGGAGAGGAGACCAATAGTTGCATTTTACATGGCTGCTTGAAAAATTTTAAGACCCCAGTCGCTATTCACTGAAGTAGATTGTAGAACAAAGAAATAGTTGTTGGTGTATGTTCTGCTGTGTATGTTGTCAATACTAATTTTAAAAACTAAATAAGCAAATTGTAGAAAATATATATATATATAT
>NW_006922107.1:897058-913129 GCF_000298275.1 Orycteropus afer afer | reverse complement strand
AAGATATCAACACTCACATTCAAATGACTTTTGGCATTAAATGTATAACCTTTGAATGATGTTAAGGTATTATCTACAAAGAAAAAAAAAGACAGATTTAAATATTATAGCTTCAACAGTTTAAGTCATCCTAGTACCTGAATCTAGCTTTTTAAAACCACTTCATGTAACCCTTGCCTGGTCTTTGAGACTTAACATAATTGTCAGGCTGGAGGAAGAGAATTGCTCCTAAACATTTGCCCCTCCTCTTTCAAGCCAAGAAGAGGGTCTTACATAACTCAGCTTTGTCTTCCACAAGTGACATTCTATGCCTGCTAGAATTCAGCATGAGTTTAGATTTCATGGCCACATTCATACTGTTATGACAAGCCTCACCTGAAGACTGATTCACACAGTGGGAAGCTGTTACTTCTTTATACTAACTTTTATAAATCACCCAATCACTTTCAGTTACCTCAAGTAAGCAGCACTTTACAGTGAGTAAAATATGAATATCTTTCTGTTTACCTCTAACTCTTGGTACATAACAATCAGAAACTAGGTAAAATAAGGAGAATTAAAATGGAACTTTGAGATGATAGCAATAACCACTCAGTAATGAATTGTGATTTTTTTTTTCAGGACACAAGCTTTCCTCCTTATTTCCTAGAAAACTGTTAGCTTTGAAAGGTAAATGCTTTTATTCTATTTCCTCCTAATTTTTGACTGCCTTCTGACTATCTTTTGAGGCATCACCTCTCTGTAATGAAAGGATAAAATTATGTTTTTTGAACTATTAAATTTTCATTGGGTATGAAAACTGAAAGAGAATCATATCTGGGAATAGGAACTCCTGAGATTTATTTCCAGTTTCATTGCTGGTTGTGACACTTAAGACAACTCATTTACATTATTTTATACTCTCATTTACAATGTACTCATGCACTTGCAGTCTCTGTCACAAAAATACAGGCAGTAAGAGATTTAAAAAGAAAAAGAAAAGGATGAATTATGCTACTTGAGACAAACATGAGACAGATCTCATAATGTGAGTCCAGATCCAGAGATTTGCACAGACCTTTGGTCCCTACAGAACACTTGACCTAGTCTGTAAGGGCCTTGAAACTCAACCACCAAGTGGTTCTCCGTTCCTTGAGCTCACAGTGGAGATCAAGAACAATATAGGAAAAATTATCAATAAATACATTCTTTTATAAGACCATCAATAAATATATTGATTCAAACAAACAAACAAAAAAAGAACACTATTATTTTTCCATCTATAGTGTGCTTGTTTGAGCAAGTTCAAGGGCAGTGAATATTTGAGATGCTGCTTCCTCATTGTCAGAATGTTTACACATCTTATTATGTATAAATAAGCAGTCAACTAGATAGATGCATTGCAGGTAATAAGCAAATCCACAAATGAAAGCAACAAATAGTGGTTATCCTTTAACGTTCATCAAGTAATTATTATTATTATTATTATTTTATAGTTTAATTGAGCTTGCCCATAGCCTATAATATGTGTAAGTCAAGGAACAAAATGACTCACTACTCAAAAGGGAGAATAAAAGGAGAGAACCAAGTTCTTCTTACCTGAGATGCAATGCCCTGTTAACGTTTTCAGCACTTATCATATGCTTTGTTGAGATTTTTCCACTTGATTATCACAAATATCCCAGTAAGCATGTAATGTTATCATCCCTATTTTATAGCTGAAGAAACTGAATCTAAGGTAAGTAACTTGCTTAGGATAAACCAGTTGAACCAGAGCAATTTGACTTCAGACTCCATCGTCTTATTCACTATGCTGTAATATCTCTTACCACTTCTTGATTTGATATACCCATTGCCTTATACCCATTCAGCCAGATAGTAAATATTTTAGGCTTTGCATGTCATGTGGTCTTCTATTGTAGAATGTTCTAAGCATTTTCCAACACAAACAATGCAGCAGTGAATGGCTTTGTTTCAATTTTAAAAAATTATGGACAACGATATTTGAATTTCACATAATATTCACGTGCAACTGTTTAAAAACTTAAAATCCATTCTTAGCTTGTGTACACTATTTAAAAAGAAGAAGCAGAAAATAAAGCCAATGTGGTCCACATGCTGTTGTTTGCTGACCCTTGTCTTAGCCAATGTAGAGGTAGGTTCAAGAATGTACACCTATAATTGTATGTATGTTCCTGAGGCATAATTTCCTTGCTCTGCACCAAACATACCCCTTAATATGGCTTTCAAAGATGTTTCAAGCTCCTTCTCTGACCCTTCTTACCTTCCCTCTGACATGTAAGTCTCTAGTTTCTTAAATTAGCTCCCTCGACCATCATCTATAACATAAGAAAGCAGTTCAAATTTTCCAAAGTATGTCACATGACCTTCTGTGGAAGGGTGGATAGTAAGTAACTCTATTAAAAGGGCAGTCAAGAGGGGGAAAATTGGTCTAGCATTCCAAATTTGTGCTTGTGTATTTGACATCACCATAGTCAACATTTCACCATGCCATCATTGCTCTTTGAGGCTCTTCAGTGTCATGAGAAACATAATCTATTGACCTTAATGAATTTTATATTTCGTTTCAAGACTGTCAACTAAATTTTCTATGAGTTACAACTGTGGTTTTATTAATAATTACTCAAATCCAGACCATTTCCATAATAAAGATTATGAATAAGGTGCATGATCAAGAATTGGGAATAACTGTCTGGTGGATTTGTTTCCATCACTTGCTATCATGGGATCTACTTATTTTGCCTTCTTTATTTTCTTATTTTGAACTGCCTTTTCTTGATCCCTTTCTTCTCTCCTTCTACATATCTAATTTTTAGTTTCTTCATTACCTGCCAGATTCTGTCTGGGTTAATAGAAGGAATCCTAAACTTGTATTCAAAAGAACTCATGTGTATGTTAGAAAAATGTCAATTCTAGTAGGCAGAATCCCAATTCAAACTAGCTGGAGAAGAGAGAGAGAGAGGATGTATGCATAAGAAAAAAAAAAAAAAAACTAATTGGCTTATATAACTTAGTAAAGTCCACAGTTGTGGGGAAGTTTTTCTTCACAGCTAGAACCAGGAATTCTAATAATAGCAAATATAGCATTACAACTTTTTTTCCAACCCAACTCTTGATTATACCTCTGCATGCATCTGCTTGCCTCTTTCTAAGGAGGCTTTATCTATGTGGCAGCAAGATAGTTACCAGTATCCCAAAATCTGTGTCATCTTTATAGCTCCCAGTTCAAGGTAAAATAATAGCATATCTCCTAATAGCTGCTAAAAATTTCATGGTACGTTTTCATTAGGCTGGTTGGGTCATATTTGACCCAAGCTAATCACTCTGGCCAGCGCCATGATATAATTTTTTTTTTTGCTAGGTCTGGAACTGTGCCCACCCCAAGTCCATGTGTTGTTTAACCTAAATAGAACCACATAAATTTAGCAGAATTACAACACAACAAGGAAGACGTAATTCTCCAAAGAAAGATATGTTGAGAAGACAAACGTATATCTATAACATTAGTGTTTGTTACTAACTCCTAATAAACCAACTATTGTTGTTTTTGTTATGTGCTGGGGTGGTTGTTATTGTTGTTGTTATATGCCATTGAGTCGTCTCTGACTCATAGCAACCTTATGTACAAGAGAATGAAACACTGCCCAGTCCTATGCCAGCCTCATGATCCCTACTATACCTGAGCCAATTGCGTCAGTCACCGTGTCAATCTATCTTTTTGAGGGCCTTCCCCTTTTTAGCTGACCCTCCATTTTACCAAGTATTACAGCCCTCTCCAAAGAATGGTCCCTTCTGACAACATGACCAAAGTAGAGGAGACGAAGTCTGGCCATCCTGGCTTCCAAGAAGCATTCTGTCTTCACTTCTTCCAGGACATATCTGTTAGTTCTTTAGCAGTCCATGGTACTTTCAGCATTCTTTGCCAGCACCACAGTTCAAAAGCATCAATTCTTCTTCAGTCTTCCTTATTCATTTTCCAGCTCTCACATGCAGAGGAGGTGATTGAAAATACCATGGCTTGGGTTAGGCATACCTTAGACTTCAAGGAGATATTTTTTCTCTTCAGTGCTTGGGAGATAACTTTTGCAACAGATTTGCCCAATGCAATACATCTGTTGATGTCTTGACTACTGCTTCCATTGGCGTTGATTTTTGAAACAAGTAATATGAAGTCTTTGACAACTTCAATTTTTTCTCCATCAATCATGATGCTGCTTATTCGTCCAGTTGTGAGGATTTTTGTCTTCTTTATATTGAAGTGTAATCCACACTGTGGGAGCTCTGGTAGCATAGTGGCTAAGCCGCTTGACTGATAACCAGAAGGCTGGTGGTTCAAACCCACCAGCCACTCCTCAAAAGGAAGATGAGGCAATCTACTTCTGTAGTGATACTGCCTCGGAAACCCAAGGAGGGGTCACTATGAGTCGGTCTGACTCAACGGCACATAACAACAACAATCCATACTGTAGACTATAGTCTTTAATCTTCATCAGTGAGTGCTTCAAGTCATCCTCACTTTCAGCAAGCAAAGTTGTGTCATGGTAGTTAAGGTTAGGTGTTGTTCTGGTTACCTAGTACCACTCTGACAAGAATATACCACAAATGGGATGGCTTGAAGAAACAGGAGTTTATTCTTTTACAGTTTGGAGGCTTTAAGTCTGAGTTCAAAGTGCCAGGCTCTAGGGGGTGGGTGAAAGCCCCTCAAACTTGGGCCTCAGCTCTGCCTCCTGCTCCTGGCCCACTGAAGCCGGAGGCTTTCTTTTCACTCAGCTGCTGACTGCTGAGGCTGACAAGCCCAAGGTTGATGAGTAGAAAGGCACAGTCCCGATGCTACCAAACCACATGGCAGGCCATTAATTCAAGTCCATTGAAAGTCCCAAGATCAGCAGAACATGGCAGGCTGCTGAAAAATGACACATCTACATGTAGGGTTCAAGTGTTCCATAAGCTAGAGACTGTTCCCCAAGGCTTTTCCTTATATACAGGAAGCAGACCCCATCCCTAAGGCAGCTATTCAGCTGCTCACAGTAGATTCCACCATGGAGTTGATTACAGTGTCATTATGGGGAATACTACAACCAGCTGCCCAGCCACTTATCCAGGCCCATCCAAGTTGACACACAAACTTAACTACCACATGTGTCAACTTGGCTAGGTCTAGTTTTGGGTGGATGGGCAGCTGGATGTAGTTATTACCCATGATGAGAGTGGTAATCCACTCCATAATGGCATCTCCTGTGAGCAACTGAGTAGCTGCCTTAGGGATGTGATCTGCTCCCAGTATATAAGAAGAAACTTTGAGAAAAGTCTTTGGACTTTTGGCATGCTTGGAACCTGTATTTAGCCGAGTCTTCATTCAACAGCATGCCATGCTGGCCCTGCTGATCCTGAGACTATTTCTGGACTTGAACTAGTGGCCTGCTGTGTTGTTTGATAATCTTGAGACTGTGCCATTGTACTCGTTGGCCTTGGCTTTGTCAGCCTCAGCAGCCAGTAGATGTGTGAGTTAAGAGAAACCTTCAGCTTCAGTTGGCCGGGAGCAAGAGGCAAAGCTGAAGCCCATTGTCGAGGGGCTTTCACCCACCCCTTAGAGCTGGCACTTTGAATTCAGACTTCTAGCCTCCTGAGCTGTAAGAGAAGAAAATCCCTTTTTGTTCAAGCCATCCACTTGTGGTATACTTATTATAACAGCGTCCGAGGACCAAAACAGGTTCCATCGAGTTGGCTCGGACTCATAGCGACTCTATGTACAACAGAACAAAACAGTACAGTCCTTCACCATCTTCACAATCTTTGCTATGCTTGAGCCCATCATCATAGCCACTGTGTCAAACCAACTATATGATGGCAAATTGTTCAAGGCTCACTATAAAATGGATAAAAACTCTATACATAAGTACAATATGCCATTGCGCTCATCGGGCTTGGCTTTGTCAGCCTCAGCAGAAGTAACTGAAATATCTACATCTAAGAAACACAAAGAATTGTTGTGATTCACATCTGTCAGGGGACCCTTGGGTTACCTTGCATTGTTTCACCCCTAGTGAGCATATGGATTGAACTTTTATTGATTGCTGTCTTAGATTATCTAAGCGATATGCTATTACCATCCACAAAATTTTATCTAGAGATTAAGGCTCTCTTATGTCATCCTATGAGTATATTATTATATTGTTGTTGTTGTTGTGTGCTGTCGAGTCGGACCCAACTCATATCGACCCCTCCTTGGGTTTCTGAGAAAATGTCACTATGGAAGCAGATTGCCCCATCTTCCTTCCGAGGAGTAGCTGGTGGGTTTGAACCACCAGCCTTCTGGTTAGCAGTCAAGTGCCTTAGCACTATGCTACCAGAGCTCTCAATTTTATGGACAAATCAATGAGACTAAGAAGTCTAAGCAGGTAGTGGAGCCAGGACTTAAACTCTTTTTTGTTGGTTTTCCAATTTCTGTTACCTTCAAAACCTGAGTTCTCCCCTGCAACTATGCTGTCCTACAACCATAAGAATTAAAGGGGAATTGACTCCTATAAATGCATTGTTACAGCATTTACAGACAAATCATAAGGTGTATCTCACAGAGAAACCCCCATAAATATGTTCTTATTGTTTATTTAAGAAGCTCTGGTGGATTATTGGGTAAGACATTTGACCACTAACCAGATGGTCAGCAGTTGAAACCCATGAGCTGCTCCATGGGAGGAGGATGTGGCAAACTACTTCCATAAAGATTGACAGCCTTGGAAATCCAATGGAGGTTGCAATGAGTAGGAATTAACTCAACAGCTGTGGGTATTAAACCAGCAGAAAGTCTTCTTTAAGAACTCCTCTTGCAGCCTGTTAAGAATATAATCACACCCTATTTGCAGATGACATGGTTTTATATGTAGAATATTCTAAGGAACCCACTAAAAAACAATTAGAATTGAGTTCATCAAAGTTGCAAGATACAAGATTAACACACAAATATCAATTGTGTTTTCTATACTAGCAATGAACTATCCAAAAGTACAATTAAGGAAAAAGTTCTGTTTACAATAGCATCAAAAACAATAAAATACTCAGGAATAAATTTAGCCAAAGAAGTACAAAATTTATAACCTAAAAATTACACAACTTTGCTGAAAGAAATTAAAGAAGATTTAAATTAATGGAAATGCATGTTATGTGCATGGATTAGAAGACTTGATATTGTTAATTAGACAATACTCCCCAAATTGATCTACAGATTCAAAGCCATTCCAAATAAAATACCAGCTGACTATTTGCAGAAATTTAGAAGGTTATCCTAAATTTTATATTGAAATGTAAAGGATTCAGAAGAGCAAAAAAAAAAAAAAAGCTTGAAAAAGAACAATGTTGAAGAATTTACATGTTCTCATTTCACAACTTACTACAAGGCTATAATAATCAAAACTATATGGTACTGTCATAAAGATAGACAAGTAAATCAATTAAACAGAATTGAGAATACAGATTGAATCCTATATTTATGGTAAATGAAAATTTTATTTGTGTTCTAAGACAATTCAGTGAGGAAATAATAGTCTTTTCAACAAAAGGTGCTGGGACAACTGGATCTCCATAAGCAAGAGAATGACTATGGACTCCTACTTCACACCATATACAATAATACTCAAAGTGGATCATGTTCTAAATGTAAGTGCTAGAATGGTAAAACTCTTAGAAGAAAACATAGGTGTAAATCCTTATGAGCTTGGATAAGGGAATGATTTCTTAGATATGACATCAAAAACACAAGCAACTGAAAGGATAAAAAACAGATGAAATGGACTTTATCAAAATATAAAATTTTTATTCATCAGAAGTTATAAGACAACATTCAGAATGGGAGAAAATATTCCCAAATCCTATATCTGATAAGATAATTGTAACCAGGATATATAAAGAACTCATATAATTCAACAATAAAAAGGATAAATAGCCTAGTTAAAAAATGGGCAAAGGACTTGAATAGGCAATTCTCCAAAGATTTATAAATGACTATCAAGCACAGGAAGTGTTGTGCAACATCATTACCCATTAGAGAAACACAAATCAAAGCCACAATGAGATACTACTCCATTCCCACTAGTGTGGCTGTGGTAGTTAAGTTTGTGTGTCAACTTGGCTGGGCCTGGTTGAGTGGCTGGACGGCTGAATGTAGTTATTCCTCATGGTAAGATTGGTCATAAACTCAATAGTGGAATCTATTGGAGCAGCTGAGTAGCTGCTTTGGATATGTGGTCCGCTTCCTATATATAAGCAGCAGCTTTGGGAATGGTCTCTAGCTTATGGCATGCTTGGACCCTGCATGTAGCCGTGTTGTTGTTTAGCAGCTTGCCATACTCTGCCAACCTTGGGACTTAAAATGGGCTTGAATTAATGGCCTGCCATGTGGTTTGGTAACATCAGGACTGTGCCATTTTATTTGTCGACCTTGGGCTTGTTAGCCTCAGCAGCCAGGAGCTGGCTGAGTGAAAAGATGCCTCTAGCTTCAGTGGGCCTGTAGCAAGAGGCAGAGCCGAATCCCAAGGTCAAGAGGCTTTCACCCAACCCCTAGAGCCTGGCACTTTGAATTTGGACTTAAAGCCTCTAAACTGTAAGGGAATAAACTCCTGTTTGTTAAGGTCATCCCATTTGTGGTATATTTCTGTCAGAGTTGCACTAGGAAACCAGAACAGTGGCTATTAACAGAAAAATGGTAAGTAACAAGTTGCCAAGGATGTAAAAAAAAAAAAAAAAAAAAAGTAAATTTCATGCCCTATTAATGAGAATATAAAATGGTGAAGCTGCTTTGGAAAATAGCTTGTCATTTCCTCAAAGTTAAAATTTAGAATTACCTTATATCCCAGTTAATACACCATTTCCTAGGCCACCATAACAAATTGTCACAAACTTGGGTAGCTTATAATAACAGAAATGTACTCTGTCGAGGTTCCGGAGAACAAGTTGGAAATCATGATGTCAGCAGGGTTAGTTCCTTCCAGAGGATCTCAGGGAGAAACTGTTCCATGTCTTTCTCCTAACTTGTAGTAATTGCCAATAATCCTCGGTTTCCTTGGCTTAGAGCTGGATCACTCCATTCTTTGTCTCCACCTTCACATGGCCTTCTTTCTTGGGTTTTCCCTCCTCTTCTTATAAGGATACCAGTCATTGCATATAGGGCCCCTTTAAAACAGTATAACCTCATCTTAACATCTACATCTACAAAAACCCTATAAGGTAGTAGTATGAGGTTTCAGGTGGACATAAATTTTGTGGCACACTACTCAATCCATTATAGCAAGTCCCAGCACTATAAGCTAGAATCTTTTTTTAACAAAATAAAATCCAAACTTGTGATTCTCAAGATCTATAGTATTACAACTAGAACATGAAAAATTTTGAGGCTTGAAAGAGACAAAGGCCATGTAGACTAATTCTAGGAACATCACTGTGGTTCTTTATCTCAAAATGAATGGGTATTGCTATTCTACGTAATAGTAGTCACCAAAGTAGTGTTTAAGATGATCCTTTAAGGTGTAAAAAATAATAATAGTAATTTGTTTACATTTTACAACATGTCACCAATATGATTAATTTTTACAAAAACTAGGCTATTATGTAGTAGTACTCTTCAATATTGATATGGGAAGTGATCCAGCAAATATTTTGTATTATTCAGAGGTCCTTTGATGATCTTGCGACAAAGCACTTAAAGAAGTTGTAGAACTCAAAGATGCATTAGGCATTTTTTTACTAAAAGATGAATGCTCAAACAGTAATAACCTTTTACTCTGGCAACAAAGGCTCTCAGTAATGTATTATCTAGAATATACTTTTAAAAGGATAAACACCCATCACCATTTTTAAAGAAAAAGTAATGTTTTAATAATAATGAAACGGACATCTCAATTCATGCTATGGAGAGAGTATCTTAAGAATGAATGTTTGGAAATATTTTCAACATTATGTGATTTTATTGGTGACATTACATGAATCATCTATAAAAAGAAACAAATAAAACTCACATTCGTACTCTTAAAATATTGGAAACACAATAGAAAGAATAAACAAAAGACATAAACTATTCACAGAAAAAAAAAGTGGTCCTTAAACATGTGAAAAAATGTTCACCCTCACACTCAAAGAAGATATTTCAATAAAAAGTACACAGAGATAGTATTTCTCATATATGCTGATAATAAACCTGTTAGCTTGATGTGAAGACTCTTTTATGTTGTTGTTGGGTGTGCAGAATGTTCCAACACCCATTGAGGAGCCTTTGGGTATGTCTAATAAAATTATGTCTTTTTACTTTTTGGCCCAGCAATTCAATTTCTAGACATTTACCATGAATATGAAATTCCATAAATATGAAATATATGCACAAGATTTTTAATTGCAGCATTATTTGTGACAAAAAAAATTGAAAAGTAGATATCCATTCAGGAGCTACTTCTGGTAGCCTAGTGCCTAATGCACTTGACTTCTAACCAGAAGGCTGGCAGTTCAAACCCACTAGCCACTCCTCGAAAAGATGTTTGGGCAATCTACTTCCGTAGTGATACTGCCTCAGAAACCCATGGAGGTGTTGCTATGAGTCGGGTCTGACTCGAAGACACATAACAATAGCAACAACAAGATGTCCATTCAGAGGAGACTGATACATCTACATGGTGAGGTACAAGTGACAATAAAAATGTTAAAAAGGAGAATATTTCTCTATTTTTGCATAAAGAAATTCAGGAAAGACTAATTCGAAAGATAAACTAATAAAATGGAGATAAGGATAAGGTGAAGGTGACCAGGATTTGAGCAAGAACAGCATTTTGAGCAAAATATATATTTTTATACATATTAGTGACATTTGAACTATCCAAATCCTTTACATATTTTATAAAGTTAAATCAAAGAGCACCAAATTTAAACCTCTGAACAATAATAGAGACATAAGCATGCATGTATATCAAATTCATTATGTAATCATACAGAGAAAATAGTTGTTTAAAGTAATTTTTAACACAATACTCTGTACTTCCTTAATTGGATATATTCAAAAGATGATAATAAATAACTAAATAAAACACTACAAAGAAAGCTCAGTACATGTCTTTTTGTTAGTAACAATGATAGTAATTTTGAAATTAATTTAGGCATATTATAGAATAAAGTAAATAAGGTACATATATGTATATATGTGGTTAAGAACTAATATCTTCAGAGTAAGAAAAAGAGATGCAAATATAAATTAAGAAAAAGAGCTGCAATTTTAAAAGCTAACTGAAAGTACTAATATGAACTCATACTTTTAAAAAGCATTTTTCTGAGCTATATTGATACTCCTAGAAGAAATTACACCCTAGAAGCATGAACATACATAGCAAATATCTAAATTCTGTTCCCCAATAAAAGGAACCAGGGCTTCTTTGAGAAATGGTTGAATACAGGTCTATGACAGGGAAAGTACAAGGTGATATTGAGACATCTTGTACCAGAGAGCAAAGACTAATAAGGACACGTCACATAACAAGGATACAGAAACTGAACTGAAAGAGCTCCTAATGGCCACATTTGGAACAATTTGAACATCCAAAAGAATAATGAGTGTAATTAGTTGTAACACACTGTATAAATTAAAATCCATGAGTACATAAAAACCAAAAAAAAAAAAAAAACAAACTCACTTACGTCAAGTTGGATTCAACTCATAGTGACCCATCCTTGGGTGTCCAGGGCAGTGATACTCAAAGAAAGTGTGTGTGGGAGAATGGCAGGGTGAAGAGAGGATAGGTCTTCTTTATAGACTGTCACTTAATAAATTAGATATAAAATAAATAGAGTTTTTTTTTAATCACTATTTTGTAGCCACCAAAGTAATAATTGATCAAGGCAAGAGTCATTAATGAATGCTAAGCAATCAGTTGAAAGGTTGCTGTGGAATAGAATATTGATCCCAAGGAACTACTGAGCAAGTGGAAATGTACCTTTACAATGGGTCACTTGTATAGATGCAGCTGGACATAATGTGCTTAGCAATTTGATGTAAATTGAATTAAACAATAACACTTTTGTAGTATCATTGCCAAAATACTTTATCTTAACCTAATCAGGCCTTTAGAGATCTAACTTGTAGTCTGTAAGTAATATATAAGATTAAAATCTTAAAAAGATACTATGAGAAAACAGTCATATAATTCTAGAATGCAGGATATTATATAGGACAACAGTCCCCTGGACTATCAAAGAAAGCAAATATCAAAGCAAAAAAATGTAGAAGAGGTGTTCTTTTCTGAAAGAGAATAAAGAAAAAATATATATATATATATATGAACCTAGATTGCAAATTGGCTCCAAAAAAAAAAAAAAAAAAAGACACTGAACTAGGTATTAGATTATATTAGGGAATTATTTTTATTAAGTGTGATATTAGTATAGTGGTTATGTATGAGAAAGTCCTTATTTTTAGGAGATTACAGTATAGAGAAAAGTACAATGATGCCTGAAATTTACTTCTAAATGTTTAAAAACAAAAACAAAATCAAAGGATTTCAGCCTAATGTATTCCTGAACAATACTACAAATGTATGGCCAAAACAAATGTATGAGCATAATTTAAGCAAAAACCTTTATAAAATTGATGGTTAGGAATTGACTGCACAACTTGAAGAATGTAATCAATGTCACTGAATGGCACATGTAGAAATGGTTGAATTGGTTATGTTTTGTTTGTTGGTCTCAACAACAACAAAACTAATTTTTAAAAATTGATGGTTAGAGCAGAAAATCAAGCATAAATATTTAGTAAATGTAGCTAACTGTGCTCTCCTTTTATGTGTTGTTGTTGTTGTTGTTATGTGCCGTCGAGTCGGTCCCGACTCATAGCGACCCCTCCTTGGGTTTCCGAGGCAGTATCACTACAGAAGTAGGATTGCCCAACCTTCCTTCCGAGGAGTGGCTGGTGGGTTTGAACCGCTTTTGTGTAGATCTATGTAATTTTGTGAGGTACCTTTTTTCAGCTCTGACAACCGTGAAAAAACAGGTATCAAAATATACTGAATTCAGAACTTGATCGTTAAATCACTATCACAAATTATTAAACCAAGAATTTCAAAATAATTAACTACATCCAGTAACATTGCTGTCACTAAAATATAATTAACATCTATCATAATATATTAGTAAGAACAAAACCTTTTAGACTATTAAACAATGAAATACTGAATATTTCAAGTATTTTTATTTTAACTATCTCCTTTTTCATGTCTAGTTATCTTATGTGTATCAGAACATGCATAAACTGTTACTACCTGAGTACATGTACATTCCCGAAAATCGTTCTACTAAATATCCATCTAATCTAGTTATTTAATTTAATTTTTTTTTATTGTTGTGCTTTGGGTGCAAATTTACAAAGCAAACTTGTTTTACCTTCAACTGTTCATGCACATCTGATTTAATGGCCCCAATTACCATCCCCAATCATAAAAAACTCTCCTCCCCTTTCCTCTCTGTGACCACTCTCTCCCTGTGCCTTTCTTATCTATGCATTCCTGTCTGTCCAGCTTTCCCTCTATGTGAGTGCTGCCCCTCTGCTTTCTGATAGCTGAATGATCCAAGGGGTACATCTCTCTAGAGTAAGTGGGTGCATTGACCTGGGGTAGGTGTTCTGTACGTAGGTCTTTCTACTGTTGGGTTGAGAGCTAATCCATGTAAGTAAGTCCATTTCTAGGCCCAAAGAGTGACCAGAGCCATAGTCTTGAGGGTTCCACCAGTCTCTTTCCTACCAGTAATTCTGGTTATTTTTGTGTTTTTGAATTTTGTTCCACATTTTTCCTCCAACTCTATGTAAGACCTCCAGATGTGATCCTTTTCTGAGCAGATGGCATTGATAGCCAGGCACCATTTACTTCTTCTGATCTCGGGTCATGAAGGCTGAGGTCCTTGTGGTCCATCTTATCTTTGGACTAATTATTTCCATATGTCTTTGACTTTCTTCACTCTTCTTTGCTCTAGAGGAGAGGAGACCAATAGTTGCATCTAAGGCTGCTCGAAGGCTTTTAAGACACCAGTCACTACTCACCAAAGTAGGTTGTAAAATAAAATGTTTATGAACTATATGTGCCAATTAAGCATGATGTCCCCTGAGACTATGGTCTTGAGCCCACAGGCCCAGTAATTCTCTCTCACAAGATATTTGGTTGTCTTTGAGAAGTTACCCCAACCCTGTCTTCTGTTGTTTCTGTAATATGTATGAGCTCTGGTAGCGTAGTGCCTAGGGCACTTGACTGCTAACCCAAAGGTTGGCAGTTGAAACCCACCAGCCACTCCTCAGAAGGAAGGTTGGGCAATCTACTTCCGTAGTGATAACACCTCGGAAACCCAAGGTGGGGTCGCTATGAGTAGGGTCTGTCTTGATGGCACATAACTACTACAACATCAAACAACAATTTTGTAGCACGTGTACATATGTAAGATTACCTTAAGCCAAATCTACCCTTGGTCTAGGTTGTATTCCTGTTTGCTACCTCCACCTGATCTTCTCACCTGTCTATACATTAATCTGTAGCCTGGTATTTGGTGCTACTGATACTACAGTGTTGTGCATGTGATAGCATTTGCCTCTGTTGTCTATTTCCTTTGTGTGCATTTCAGTGTCTTTCCTTTCCCCAGTGTCTCCATGCCAGTCACAGACTCCATATCGTTCCTCCCCTTAACCAAAACAGCATATAACCCCTAAATACTCCAAGATTTTCCCTCCCCTTCCATTCCATCTTTGGTAACCAACAAAGTGAATGTACTTCCCCGGATAAACTTTCTTTGACTTTTCACAATAGTGGGCTCATACAATATTAGTCCTTCTGTGATTGACTTATTTCACTCTGAATAATGGCCTCTAAATTCATCCATGTTGTGAGATAATTTGTGTATTCTTCATTATTCTTTAATGTTGCATAGTATTCCATTGTGTGAATGTACCATAGTTTGTTTATCCAATCACCTGTTGGTGGGCCTTTAGATTGCCTTCATCTCTTTGCTATAGTCAGTCGTGCTGTGAAGAACATGGGTGTGCATATGTCTGTTCGTGTCCTGTATCTCACCTCTTTAGGATATATTTCTAGTAATAGAAATGCTGAATCAAATGGTATTTCTAATTCGCTTTTTTAAGGAAACACCATACTATTTCCACAATGGTTGTACCATTTTTGCAGTCCCACCAACGGTGTATGAGAGTTTCAATATTTCTCCACAGCATCACCAGCATTTGTTATTTTCTGTCTTGTTGAACTTTGCTATTATTTCTGGTGTGAGATATCTCATCAGTGTTTTGATATGAATCTCTCTAATGGCTATTGATCTTGAGCATTTCCTCATTTTTTTTTTTTTTTGTTGGCCACCTGTATATCATCTTTAGTGAAGTGTTTGATAATTTCCTTTGCCCATTTTTGAACTGGGTTGTTTGTCTTTTTGGTGTTGAGGTGTTGAAGTTTTCTATAAAATTTGGAGAGAAGTCCCTTGTCAGATATGACATAGCCAAATTTTTTTTCCCCAATCCATAAGTTTTCTTCTTACCCTTTTGATGAAGTCTTCAGATGCACATAAGTATTTAATTTTTAAAAGGTCGCAGTCATCTCATTTCTCTTCTGCTGCCTGTGCATTTTGGGTAATGTTTGATAGTCTATTTATGCCATAAATAAGGCTCCTATATTTGCCCCTATTTTATCTTAAATGAGTTTTTAATTCTGGGTTTTATGTTTAAGTCTTTGATCCAACTTGAGTTCATTTTTATCTATAAGGTAAGGTAGGGTCTTGTTTCTGTTTTCTACAAGTGGATATCCAATTTTGGCTCTTTGTCAAAGATCAGCTGTCCATGGATGGATGGGTCTATTTCTGAATTTTCAATTCTGTTCCATTGGTCTATCTATCATTGCACCAGTACCATACTGTTTTGACTACTGTGGCTGTATAGTAGCTTTTGAGATACAGGAATGTGAGACCTCTTATTTTGTTTTTCTTCTTCAGCAATGCTTTGTTTATCCAAGGTCTCTTTCCCTTCCATGTGAAATTAGTGATTGGTTTTTCCATGTCCTTAAA